>NC_061511.1:137651808-137703915 GCF_022539505.1 Lolium rigidum
TGTGGACCCCGGTCCAATTCTCTTTACTTGAAATACAATCTACTGCAATACTTGTTCTACTTGTTTTCTGCAAACAATCATCTTCCACACAATACGGTTAATCCTTTGTTATAGCAAGCCGGTGAGATTGACAACCTCACCGTTTCGTTGGGGCAAAGTACTTTGGTTGTGTTGTGCGGGTTCCACGTTGGCGCCGGAATCCCTGGTGTTGCGCCGCACTACATCCACTCGCCATCAACCTTCAACGTGCTTCTTGGCTCCTCCTGGTTCGATAAACCTTGGTTTCTTTCTGAGGGAAAACTTGCTGCTGTGCGCATCATACCTTCCTCTTGGGGTTCCCAACGAACGTGTGAGTTACACGCCATCAACAAGTCATTTTGTACTTTAGTGAGTTGATCAATTTGAGTTTGCACCATATGAAAATGTTTACAAAGCATCTTAACATCATTGGAGGTTCTCTCCACAATACCATGCAATTCACTAATAGCTTGAGAATTTTCCATTAAATGATTCTCTATTCTCATATTAAAATTTTCTTGCTTAACAATATAATTATCAAACTCATCTAAGCATTGAGCAGGAGGTTTTGAATACGGAATATCTTCCCTAGTAAAGCGTTCAAGAGAGTGCACCTCAATCATGGATGAAAGGGGGGGTGATCTTACATAAATCTTCTATAGGAGGTAAATTCTTCACATCTTCGGATTTAAAACCCTTCTCTTTAAGAGATTTCTTGGCTTCCCTCATATCTTCATCATTTAATTTAATCATCCCCCTCTTCTTCAATATCGGTGTCGGGGTTGGTTCAGGTGTAGACCAATCATCATGATTCCGGCCTATTCTCGCCAATAATTCTTCAGCGTCGATCCGGAGTTCTTTCCTGAAAACACAACCAGCACAACTATCCAGGTATGCCCTAGACTCAATGGTTAGTCCACTATAAAATATATCAAGTAAATCATGCTTTTCCAAATTATGTTCAGGCCGAGCTCTAATAAGAGAGCAAAATCTACCCAAGCCTCAGGCAATTTCTCTCCATCTTCCTGATCAAAATTATAGATTCTCTGCAAAGCAATATGTTGAGCACTAGCAGGAAAGTATTTCCGGAAGAAAACATCAAGCAATTCTTTTGGACTATTAATAGAATCAGGTGGCAAACTATTATACCAAGTTTTAGCATCTTCCTTTAATGAGAATGGAAAAAATTTAGCAACGAAATAAGTACGCTTCTTAACATCATTAGAAAACAAGCTACTCAGAGTAGATAGCTCAATCATGTGTTCTACAGGACTTTCTTTTTCAGTACCACAAAAAGGTGTTTTCTCCACAATAGATATATGAGACAAATCAAGAGAAAAATCATAATCATTATCCTTAATGTTTATAGGAGATGTGGCAAATTTAGGATCAGGAGACAGTTTATATCTAACAGTATGTTGTGCAAGCAACTTTTTAATTTTTCTTGCATCAGTAGTAGCATTGCATTTATCAATAAAATCATCATCAAGTTCCACATAATGTTCATCAAGATCATCACTAGAGTATTCAACAGACTCAGGTGAATTAACAGGTGTAACAACATTTTCATTAGGAGTTTCAGTATTTTCAATTTGTCTAGACCTAGCAATTGTAGCATCTAGAAAAGATCCTAACGAACCATCATTATCAAGCACAGCAGAAGCATCATCAAAATTATAAGAGGAACTTTCAGATCTAGCAGAAGTACCAGCATGTGAAGCTTGTGGTGGTGAAACAAGTTTATCTATCACAGATGGTGAATCAAGAGCAGCAGAGGTACTCAGAGTTGTACCTTTTCTTGTAGTGGATGGTAATATGACGACTTTAGTATCGCGATGTTTACCCATGATGGAGAATTTGCAGCGAACAATATCAATCCAAGTGAACTTCCAAATAAAGCTATATTCCCCGGCAACGGCGCCAGAAAATAGTCTTGATTACCCACAAGTATAGGGGATCGCAACAGTCTTCACGGGAAGTAAAACCCAATTTATTGATTCGACACAAGGGGAGACAAAGAATACTTGAAAGCCTTAACAGCGGAGTTGTCAATTCAGCTGCACCTGGAAACAGACTTGCTCGCAAGAGTTTATCAGTAGTAACAGTTTTATAGCGGTAGCAGTGATGAAATAACATCGGCAGAGTAACAAAGACAGCAGTAGTGATTATAGTAAACAGCAGGATTAAAATACTGTAGGCACAGGGATGGATGAATGGGCGTTGCATGGATGAGAGAAACTCATGTAACAATCAAAGCAGGGCATTTGCAGATAATAATAAAACGGTATCCAAGTACTAATCAATCAATAGGCATGTGTTCCATATTTAGTCGTACGTGCTCGCAATGAGAAACTTGCACAACATCTTTTGTCCTACCAGCCGGTGGCAGCCGGGCCTCTAGGGAATCTACTCGGAAATTAAGGCACTCCTTTTAATAGAGCACCGGAGCAAAGCATTAACACTCCGTGAACACATGTGATCCTCATATCACCGCCTTCCCCTTCGGTTGTCCCAATTTCTGTCACTTTGGGGCCTCGGGTTCCGGACAACAATACGTGTATACAACTTGCGGGTAAGATCATAAAACAATGCATATCATCATGAAACAATAACATGTTCAGATCTGAAATCATGGCACTCGGGCCCTAGTGACAAGCATTAAGCATAACAAGTTGCAACAATATCATAAAAGTACCAATTACGGACACTAGGCACTATGCCCTAACAATCTTATGCTATTACATGACCAATCTCATCCAATCCCTACCATCCCCTTCAGCCTACAGCGGGGGAATTACTCACACATGGATGGGGGAAACATGGCTGGTCGATGGAGAGGCGTCGGTGGTGATGATGGCGATGATCTCCTCCAATTCCCCGTCCCAACGGAGTGCCAGAACGGAGTTTCTGGTCCCGAGACGGAGTTTCGCGATGGTGGCGGCGTACTGGATGTCTTCTGGCGATTTCTTCTAATCCCCCGTGCGTTTTTAGGTCGAAGGCGTTAGCAGTCCGAGACGAGGGCGTCGGGGGCCAGCCGAGGCGGCCACACAATAGGGCGGCGCGCCCCCCTCCTGGGCCGCGCCGGCCTAGCGTGTGGGGGCCTCGGGCCTCCACCCGGCTTGCCCTTCTGGCTCCGTAATTCTTCCGGGAAAATAAGACCTTTGGCATAAATTCCGAGGATTTTCCCGAAAGTTGGATTTCTGCACAAAAACGAGACACCAGAGCAATTCTGCTGAAAACAGCGTTAGTCCGTGTTAGTTGTATCCAAAATACACAAATTAGAGGCAAAACAATAGCAAAAGTGTTCGGGAAAGTAGATACGTTTTGGACGTATCACCTACCATAGAAGGAGTTTGCAGGATAGGGAAGAGGATTCTGCCAGGAATAGACCAACAATGGAGATGGAGGCATTCACGGGATTGCGGGGAAATTTTCCCGGCGCGAGGTCCTCGAAGATGTCGTAGGGCGTGCGCACCAACATGAGATTTCTCAACCCTTTCCTCCAGCCATGGATAAGAAGCTCCCTACCTTCTAGGTTGGCTTGTTGAGATGCTTGCGATTATCGACGCTCCTTTTATAGGCCCGGCGCCGCTTCCTCCTTCGTCTTGTTCCTCCGATAGGGGGTCGTATGCTACATGCCTTAACTCGTCGAGCAGTGCGTCCACCCACGCATCCTTATCCTGCCGACATCTTTGTTTGATGGCACAAAAAAACCCACCTTTAGTCCCGGTTGCACCCACCAGCCGGGACTAAAGGTTGTCCACACGTCCTTATCTCACCGACAATTTTGTTAGATGGCACAAAAAAACCTTTAGTCCCGGTTGCACCCAACAGCCGGGACTAAAGGTTGGCTTGCCAAGAAAAACCTTTAGTCCCGGTTGGTTCTTCCTCCTTAACATCATCGACATCATCCACGATGAAGCCATCCTTCTCGTACTCATTTTGTACCTCCTCTGCTCACTACCAGCTCTAGCTTCGTCTTGTTCCTCCTCCTCATCATCATTGGCATCATCCACGATGAAGCCATCCTTCTCGTACTCGTTGTCCCTCCTCTGCTCACCACCAGCTCTGGCTTCCTCTTCTTCCTCCTCCTCATCTTCATTGGCATCATCCACGATGAAGCCATCCTTCTCGTACTTGTTTTGTCCCTCCTCTGCTCACCACCAACTCTGGCTTCCTCTTCTTCCTCCCCCTCATCATCATCGGCGTCATCCACGATGAAGCCATCCTTCTCGTACTCGTTTTGTCCCTCATATGCTCACCACCAGCTCTGGCTTCCTCTTATTCCTCCTCCTCATCTTCATCGGCGTCATCCACGATGAAGCCATCCTTGTCGTACTTGTTTTGTCCCTCCTCTCGCTTCATCACCAGATGTGGCTTCCTCTTCTTCCTCCTCCTCATCTTCATCGGCATCATCCACGATGAGCCATCCTTCTCGTACTCAAATTCAAACACTTTTCATGTTGAAAGCTTTGTCGGAATAGAAATTACGCAAAACATATAAATTAATGCATTTTAAATTGAAAGTGGCAAAATGGTTAATAGTTTGAATATTATTTTATAAAACATAAAATAGTTTTACATTAATTATCCAAATTCAAAAACTTTTCATGTTGAAAGCTTTGTCGGAATAGAAATTGTGCAAAAGATATAATTAATGTATTTTAAATTGAAAATAGCAAAATAGTTAATAGTTTGAATAGTTAGAATAATTATTTTAAAAAGATAAAATGATTTTATATTAATTATCCAAATTCAAATACTTTTCATGTTGAAAGCTTTGTCGGAATAGAAATTATGTAAAAGATGTAAATTAATGCATTTTAAATTAAAAAATGGAAAATTTTAATGGTTATAATAATTATTTAACAAAACATAAAATGCTTTTAGATTAATTATCTAAATTCAAACACTTTTCATGTTGAAAGTTTTGTCACATTCAAAATTATACATAAGTTATTTAAATGTATATTCAAACACTTCACATAAGGAATTTAGATAATTAAATATTCATAAAGAATAAATTATATTTTTATTAGATAGAAAATTCTTTTCTGAACATTTTGATATACTATATGTTATTTTCTGCTATGAAATAAGGCGGAAAACCAAAAAAAAATTGAAAAAAAAAATCCAAATCACCCTTTAGTTCCGGTTGGTAATACCAACTCGAACGAAAGGGGTGCATGTGGGCGCGCACCCAAAAGCCGCACCAAAAATCCTTTTAGTCCAGGTTGGTGCCACCAACCGGGACTAAAGGTCCCCTTTAGTCCCGGTTGATGCCACCAACCAGAACTAAAGGCCCCTCCACTATAACTGTCTCCTCTCCTTCTCCGCGCAGATCATTCGCGCGGAGAAGGAGACTGAGACGCCGCCAGGCTGCCAATTTTCCTCACCACCGCCGACACGCCACCGCACTCCTCCTTCACGTGCCACCATCCTTCGCCCGCCGCAGCCATCGCCTCTTCGCCCGATGCGCGCGTCGACACCACCGCGCGCCTGGCCTCCTCTTTCCGCATGCCGCGCGCCCGGCCAGCCTCCTCCTTCCGCCACCGGCCGTCGACGCCACCCGTCGTCGCCGCTGCCACCGGTGAGCCCGCCCTCTCCTCCTCCGGCCACTTTTTTCATTCTTTTTTTATTTGCATGGTACAAATTTACTACAACTTGTTAATTTGTTATATGCATGGTACAAATTTTATTAATTATTATGTGGTAAAAATTTGTTACATGGTACAAATTTTGTTATATGGTAATTTAATTATGTGGTAAAAAAATTATATGTGATAAAAATTTGTTATATGGTACAAATTTTATTATGGTAATTTTTTATGGTACAAAAAATTGTATATTATGTTAAAATTTGTTATGGTACAACTTTTATTAGGTAATTTTTTATTATATATAGTTAGTTTAATTGTATTAGTATTATGTTAGTTATATATTAGTGTTAGTTTTTTATATTAGTTTGTTTATATTAGTAAATATATGTATTAGTTATATTAGTCTCCTCACCGCCAACACCACCATAGCCGCCACCGTAGCCGCCACCACCACCACCACCGTAGCCGCCACCCTCCTCCTACACACCACCGTAGCCGCCATCGCCGCCCTCCTCGTACACCGTCGTAGCTGCCACTGCCGTCGCCACCACCACCGTAGCCTCCATCGCCACCGCCACCCACCACTGTAGCCGCCACCCTCCTCCTACACACCACCGTAGCCACCACCCTCCTCCTACACCTCCGTAGCCGCCGCCCTCCTCCTACACCACCGTAGCCGTCAACGCCACCGTAGCCACCGCCACCCTCCTCCTCCACCACCGTAGCCGTGTTATTTCATTTTGCAAAGTACTTATGCGACTAATAACAATATATGTATATATATGTGTGTGATTATATGATGGTTCCTATAACTTGCAAGTCTTTGCTGAAACTATGGACGGTGACAGAGACGAAGTACAAGAAGAATTCATGGTGAACCTCATAGTCGGTGGATATGATATCACCGCAACATATCTAAATGACTTCGATGAGGGAGCGGAGGATCTGGAGCGAAGTGATGGCTCCAGTGAACACGAGGCACGCCAGGCTCCCTTTCGTGGAAGTTCGGGTTTCCCGGGGAAAGGAATATATTTCCTAATAAAAGCCACGAGAGGAGGAAGGCAAGGGAAGCAGACCGGTTCGCAGAGATAGAAGAATCTTTGAGGGAGGTGCAACAACAAATGAGGTCACAGCAAGCCCAAATAAACGAAGTGGATGGCCAACAATCTGAGGGGTAGCATGACGATCCTGCATTCGATGCTATCGACCTGCAGCAATGTCAGCACCGAAAAAGCAGCGTGGCTTCCATGCAGCTCGAGACTAATGATGATCAGGTGATGTTGGCTCCTCGCAACCCCATGGATGATATCACAGAGAGCCAACATTGTGAGTTGCATGTCAAAGTTGTGCACATAACCATGAAGGCGACGGTCGGCTTTATCTTACGTCATGTATCTACAACAACTTACTATTGCCTTCCGGTTCCAGATGGCTATGCTGTTGCCGGGGTGGATGAAGTGATGACATGATTTGAGCCGGTGAAGCTTGACCACCCTGCGGGTGAATATGGGGAACTAATTGAACTAGGGGAAGCCATTAGAAGCACTGTTATATGGCCAAGGAATACATTGTGCTTCCAAATTCAAAGCCAAGGCCACCTCCAGCTCATTCTCCGCCGTCTCCACCACCTCTGCAGTATCCTCCACGTGAGCAGACTCCGCCGCCTCCTCCGCGTCTGGAGACTCCGGCAACTCTGCCGCTTAAGCAGACTCGACAAAGGAGGAAGAGTACCACGGCAAGTACTACAACTCCGAAGAGATCATCAGCCGCGAAGAAGTCTCCTGTAAAGTTACCATATGAGAAGACTAATGAGGAAGTCGACGCTACCTCAAGGGCCGAGGTGAAGGCGCATGTTGCACCGAATAAGCCCCCGCCAAAGTTGTATATACCACCGCATACAGTGAGGCACTTTTCCGAAACGCGAGCAAAGTCAACTGAGTTGGCAACAGATTATGACCACTCTCTTAGAGTGGTCCTCGAGGGCGGATTTTGAGCAAAGGCATGGAAGTAGACCATTAAAAGGGAAAACAATTGCCCAGCTCGGAGAACAGGAAAACCAATCGGTACCCCCCTTGGTTGCACTCCTAGGATGATCCGGAGAGGGCAGAATTGATCAAACGGGCGGCTAAAGATCTTGGAGCATCCATTCAGTACGAAGGTTACTTCCCCACGGCTGAACTCTCATAGAGATACACATACGGGCAGCCTCTCGTCAGGCCTGACTAGATCCCAACTCAAATGCGAAAATTGCATGACTGCTACATGCAAGCCTGTAGGGTGTAAGGAGTCGAAGATCTTCCTCGTAGTGGGAATTAAAGATGAGTATTACTTCCGGGGAAACGGGGAGCTAAACATTGAGTTTGAAGAACTATTTTAGTTATTCAATCAAGACGCCCTTGACAAAAGTCTCATGAGTTGCTAATATCTGTAAGTGATTTATTTCTGTAATTACGTCTCTAGCTCAGCTCGTTCATTGCACTAATAATTAACCTCACTATATTCTTTTATACGCTATATATTATGCAGAATGAAGATGCTCGAATGCAAAAGAGGTGGACTCTATGACATTGGGTTCATTGATCCCAACACCGTTCATCAAGTTACGGTTCTAGAATTCCCCAAGGACACATAGGATAACTTGCTAATGTTTTTATAGAAGCAAGAAACCAAATCGGAAATATTCTTTACTTACAACTTTGAGTGAGTGTTACTATCTTATACACATTGGATTTCGCTTACTCGATGTTAAGTCTAACTAATCCTCCGAGTTATATGTGCGCAGCTTCCACTATATTCTGCTAATCATTCAGCTTGACAAAGGAGTAGTACTTATCATGGACTCAAAACATAAAGACCATGGGCAATGGGCGAACCTGAGTGCCCTGCTCCAGAGATAATTTCAATCAATATCGCCCTATATTGGCATCTTCTGTTCTCATTTCCTGATATCAAATAATTAATAACTCATTTACTCTTTTTTTTTTGTTTGTCGGCAGGGCTTGGAAACGGTTCATCAAGACTGCTCCGGAGAATGGAAACTGGAGTTTACATTTCAAAAGCGCGCTGTAAGTAGTACTATAGCTATAGCTATGTCCGCGAATCTCTTTGATTTTTCTTTCAATACCATGCATTATCATGCTTAATTATTAGTTTGATCGAACTATTATTTTGTAAAGTGTTTGAAGAAGAAAGCTGGGAATAACGTATGTGGCTACTACATCTGCGAGTTCATTCGCGAGATGGCCTGTCACTGGGAGGCGGAAATGGCTATTTCACAATCTTATTTTATTACCATCAATTCATATATATTGATCTCCTTTTTAAAATTAGATGGAACGCGTGCGGAACATTCTCCTAATGGTGAATCGCGTATGAGCAATTCAAGAGGAATTAGCGGGATTTTTAGTTAGAGAGGTCATAGCTCCAACTAGAGCATACCATCGGGAGTTAATATTGGACATTAGGGATAGAAAATAGAGATCGTAAACAGGATCGACTTTATATTGTAATATGCATTACGTGTACTATATTTCATGACGATGTTGTGGTTCCTTGATTGATGTATGTATGCATATTTGAATGAATACCATAAACCATGAAACTCTGTCGCGGCAGAGAAACGGCCATTTCCTCTGTCGCGGCAGGGCACGCTGCTCCACCCTAAACCTCTGCCGCATTAGAGAAACGGTCATTTTCTCTGCCGCAGCAGAGAGCCTTTAGTCCCGATTCATCTTATGAACCGGGACTAAAGCTCCTCCACCCGAGCCTCTTGGCCGCACCACGTGGAGGACCCTTTAATCCCGGTTTATATTTGAACCGGGACTAAAGGTGGTCCTGATTGAGCAGTCCCAGTTACTCAACCTGGACTAAAGGCCAAACAAATCGGGACTACATGCCGTTTTTTCCACCAGTGTGTGGCACTACAATTAATAAGGAAAGAATTGGCACTACAAAAGTAAGAAGAAAAGCGAGTACTGTCTAAAGCTAGACCGGATAGACCGATGTGGATAACATAAAGAGATATTAGGAGCGTGGAGTGCATGCTTATCCCACAATCTCCAATATTTTTCTCCCAAATGCATCTGACGGCTGCTCCCCAACTCTTGGTGCACGCCGATTCAGCACTCATCACTTGATCGATCGACATGCAAATTAATAACTCTCTCGCTGGCTTGGAATTGTAGCATCATGCATCGAGTATGTGTACCTAATATGTTGACCTGTTTCCTTATTTAATAAATTATTTATTTATCTCGTGGTTTTGTTTGTTGTGATCAGGATTTTGTTTTGCTTGTAGAGCTGGGATACTGTGTGTGTTCCTCTCTTGTCATCATCCCTTCAAAGTTGTTTTTGTCTGCTCAAAGTAGTATATTCCTACTCAAAGCTGGAGTACTTTTCTTTTTCTTTTGTTTGCATAAAAAAAGGGAAACAGCCTCGGATGTATGCATACTATTTGCGTACACTTCCTCCTTTTTTCCTATCAAATTATTAGTGTATTTGATTTTCTCTCCTTCTTGAAGACAACAAAAGTAAACCTCCCTATGTCTTCTGCGTTCGGAGACGGCACAACCGAATGCACTTGATTTTCCTGAACAGAGATGCCCAGTATATCCTTAATCATGATATTTTTAGCGTGGCGATTCACGATTTATTCCGTCCTTGACAAGCAAAGACGGCGATGGCGCTCGTTGAGAGACATGCTTCTCTTTTCATAATATTTTGTCTGCTACGGCGTACGTGTTGCAATTCCATTTCCAAGGTGTTTAAATAGTGATTTGTAGTAGCTCAGAGCCTGAAATGATACGGTTCCATCTCGATAAGGAGCGATCGGCGTCATGGTAGGTACGTTAGCTTTTACAGATGAGCAAAACAGACTTGCTGTATATAGCTTGCCATATGAACATATCTAGCTCACTAAGATCTCTCCCATGCTGAAAACAAAATGTTATTCTTAGCAACGTCGATCCGTTGCAACTAAAATTTCTCACATATACAAAAAGGGCAAACGATCGGTCATCTGCAGCTAAAGTTTTGTCGTTTTTCTTTTGTATAGCTATTGCATTGAATTAGTTCATGTTAACTCAATGTTTTCCCTCAGAAGATTGTAGGGTACCCAGATGTTTCATGCTATATATGCATGGCTTGCAATTCGGCAGTAATATTCATCAGCATCATCACCCCATTTCATTGAACATTTACCTAGGTAGTGACATATAGATCTGCATGCACTGCTTAGTTGAAAATTTTGGATTCGACAGGATGATCTCACTATGGTGTACGATTGAACGACCTAGCTAATTCGCCTAGGTACTTAGCTATCGTCGTCGTACGTAGAGTAGACTGCTTTCCTATGATATACTCTCAGCAAGCACCATGGATCGACTTAATCTATGGTGGAATGACATCTATAATACCAGAGGAGAAAAAGGAAGTCGTGTCAATGGCAAGGCAGCATGTAGGCACTAGCCAGAGCGGCATGAAAGCTGGGAAAAGAGCAAGAGCAGCATGCCCACACGCGAGGGTCACACACAGATACAAGACAGAACCCTCCTCAATTCCACTATAAAACACGGCAACGGGGCGTGTGTTCTCCACACTACTTCTGCCTGAGTGCCACTACACACCACCATCTCCATCACTCAATCGATCTCACTTGAGCTGCCATGGCCGTGAGCGACACCAAGCTGGCCGATGCAGAGAACCCTGCGGCCACAAAGTTCAGCGATGACTCCGACGTAGACTTCGCGGGCCGCGCCAACTGGCTGCGGGCGGCGGTCCTGGGGGCCAACGACGGCCTGGTCTCCACGGCCTCGCTCATGCTGGGCGTGAGCGCCGTGAAGCACGATGTGCGGGCGATGGTAGTGTCGGGGTTCGCGGGCCTGCTGGCCGGGGCGTGCAGCATGGCCATCGGGGAGTACGTCTCCGTCTGCTCCCAGCGGGACGTGGAGCTCGCGCAGCTGGACAACGACGGCAAGCGCGGAGGCGACGAGGAGAGGGCGCTGCCCAGCCCCGTACAGGCCGCCGTGGTGTCCGCGCTCGCATTCTCGGTCGGCGCCTTGCTGCCGCTGTTGGCGGCCGGGTTCATCGTCGGGTACAGGCTGCGGGTGGCCGTCGTGGTCGCCGTGGCGACCATGGCGCTGGGGGCGTTTGGGTACGTCGGGGCCGTGCTCGGCCGAGCACCGGTAGCCAGGTCGTGCGCGAGGGTTGTGGTGGGCGGGCTCGCCGCCATGGGCGTCACCTTCGGCCTGATGAGGCTCTTCCGTGAGCTGGCCGAGTAGCCTTCGCAATGAGAGCCTTGCACGCCGAGACGAGACGCAAGCTTGCATGGAAGGGGTCTACGCAAGCAACAGCTTCTGCTGGTGGTATACTAGTTGGTGGTTGCTGCTAACTTGGATCTTTTTGATGTTTTGTTGTTTGGAAGATTAAAAAGTTATATGTCAATGTGCTTGTTAGGAATAAGATCGCTCATGTAATACTCCCTCCGTTCCATGAAGTATTTCTGAGATTTATCAAAATCTATGTATCTAGACACTAAATAGCATCTAGATAAATTTGAATTTTAATAAATCTTAGACAACCTTCATAAGACGAAGAGAGTAGTTAGAATCACTACTGTATATGGGTCACCTTATCAAGAAGGGAAACAAGATTTTATTTCAATGTTCCATGAACTCTTTTTGAATTGGGATGGCTCAGCTATTATTGGTCGAGATTTCAATTTGTTTGCATCTCGGTCGGACAAGAGTAAGGTGTTGTAGATTTGTGGTGGGTTGACAAGTTCAATGTCTGCATTGAGATGACGACATTAGTTGGTTTTTCTTAGTTCTCAGTAGTTAAGTCCTACACCATCAAACTTGCATCGTGATTTATGCACTTGAGTTTCAAATTGAATTGAAACTGACTGAGATTTTTGAGTTACAACTAATATTCCAACTAAAAAATATCTATGATCTTTAGATTGCTTTCGTGATTCCTACTAATGGTGAGTTTTAACATGCATTGGAACTAAGGTTTGATGATATCATCTGGCCGAGAACTAATTTATTCAATCCACTAAGAATTAGTCACACCCTTAATTGAAATTGGTATCTCTACCGAGACAGAAGTTTTGCATGGAAGGGATCTACCCCACACCGGTTTAGGGACTCACAAATATTTAGCTGACTTTCCTGGTTAGAGATGCTAAGAATTTCCTGAATATGAACTTTGTGGAGTTTTCAGTAGTAGTACTTTTAAAACATATTGCTTTGTGGAGTCCTGGCGTACAGACGTCCTTTTTCTAAAAACTTGTATTGATCTAAAGAAAATCAAGCTTCTCATGAATAACTTCAGTTTTATTTTTGACTCAAGGGGTGAGGACCATATGCATGAATAAGTTACTATCATAACCTCATTTACTAATTTGTAGAGTCGATCATTTTTGAAAAGTGTGATATTATGGTAGAATAGTTAGTTACCACAACCATTTCTCTCCTCATTCAATAACATGCCATGTCATTAAAATACCTAGTTGCCATTACATATAGGTGCATGTTACTATATAAGGGCATCTCTAGCGGCCCGACACATTCTAGACACGCAAAGTGATCGTTTATATCCGTTTGGGTCGGTCCGCGGGAACCAAAATGGTAGCTCAGCCATGTTAGTCCATTCAGGTCGGCCGGGGGTGCCCTAGCGGCTCATCGTATTTTGGTTTGGCCTATCCATTTAGATTATTCATCGCCATATTTTCAACCCAAATAACCCACAGGTATAGAAAATAATAATGTTGCAATAAAATAATGTTAAGTTCCTTATTACATCCAAATAAACAAATACAAGACAGCAATGTATTACCGAAAATAAGGAAGAACAATTCATAATTAAACATATAAAATTATATGGGATGACTACTCCTCATTTTTCTCATGTCCTACCAATGCCCACTGATGCTCAATACTATCTGCTTGAAGAAGAGTGGATAAGTGGCTATCACGGATCTCAATGTGCATATGGAGAAACTCCACAAATGTTGGTGCCCCTGCCTGCGGCTCAACCAACTCACCCTAAAATTGCCATCCTTGATCATGGAGGTTGTCATCACACTCTTGCTCAATGATAATGTTGTTCAGATTCACACAAGCAATCATAGCCTCATGCATGGTGTGAACAATCCATATTCTAGAAGAGTGATAAATAATATCTAGTCCACCGATCTTGGAGCACACCAAATGCCCGTTCGATATCTTTCATGCAAGGCTCTTGCCTCTGGTCAAACCTCTTCGTTTTCTCTGTTGGAGGATTGCTGACTATCTTACTAGTGTGGCTCAGTCTAGCTAGATGCCGTCATCAAGTTAATATGACTTGTTGTATGCATTGTCATTGATCTCGTAGCTGGAGCATTTCCCTCTACAAGCCTGGAGAATACCGGAAAGCGCTAGAGCACATTAATATCATTATGGAAACCAATCATACCAAATAAAGAGAGTCAAATCCACATATCATGTGATGTCACTGCCTCAAGAATGACATTCATCCCTCACATCCCGCTATATTGCCACTGCCATGCAAATGAACAGTTGCACTCCCAGCGCATGCAATCAATGCTTCCGATCATCCCCGGAAACACTCTTGCTTTGTTGATCGACAATACCGGGCAGTGTCAGCAGTTGTCGCTCTCTCAAGTAAAGATCGACGAACACTATAATCACAGCTCGGAAAAACTTGTATATTGCATCAAAGGCATGTGGTCTCACTCATTCGTAAGTATTCATCAAAGAGATTACTAGCCACTCCATATGCAAGCATACGAATAGTTGAGGAACACTTCTGATAAGAGGTGAAGCTGCGCTTACCAGTGGCATCGGACTTGCATCCGATGTATGGGTCGTAGTCTCTCACACCTCGTAGAATTGTCAAGAACAAGTATCTTGACATCCGATAGCACCGTCGGAACAGGTCCTCCGTGAATATCGGCAAGGTGGGGAGAAGTAGTCCCGATACATCCAGTAGTGGCCAACGTCTCGATCAGGTTGCCCCTTCGAGGCCTCGTCAAGCCCCTCTACACCAGCCTCTGCCTCTCAGTGTGCTCGTGGATGAGGGGAGGCCGCGGCAAGCATGAGCTCCAAAGAGCTGTTTGACTCCTCGTCCGACGAGCTATCAAGGACTTCCTTGACGAAATAGTTGATCGACTGCTTCAGGTCCATCTGAGGGGCAACAAGAATGGATCAATGGCCTGCCTAGCTACTTTTCGCAAATGGCCGAAAATGGTCTTGGGTTCCGTACCGAGCAATTGGTCGAACAGGTCCTAGGCGTCCATGCTGGTAGGCGGTTCCGAGCGAACATGCATGGGGCATGGGGCTGTAACGAGGCCAGCAAGGGAACTCGACAACGCCGGCACCAATAATGACCTCCGTCGAGCTGCGGGCTGAACAGAAGGTTCTAGCAATGGAGATCGTCAAGGCAGGCGGCGGCGGCGCTCTAGGGTTGCAAAGGGGGAGGGAGGGACATGAATTAGTGTGGTGGTTTTGATGTCCCTAGCGGGCAGGCCACAGGATGAGTAGAGGAGGATGCGCATGGACATGCTTGTTGTCCGCGCAAACATAATCCGAACTCAAATTTGGCCCGTGAATGTGTAAGCACGAATAACTCGGTCAGTTTGTATTAGGCCGTTGTGCTAGGGTTTATCCATTTTCTGACCGCCCGGACACAAACGGTCCTTTTTTATCCGTTTACATCGGGACGCTGAAGATACCTTAAGTTACTCAAAATGAAATCGAGAAAATGTAAATAGAAAAGGAGGGAGTACCTACCAAAGTAGAAGTTAAAAGCACAACGTGTAAAGATTAGGAAAACGAAACTACCAAATGATCAAGGGAGAAAGAGAAATGCAAGAAAGAAAGCGAGCCCACTACCTAAAGCTAGACCAGATCGATCGACGGTGATAACATAAAGATAGATTAGGAGCGTGGAGTGCATGCTTATCCCACACTCTCGTCAAGCAAAATAGTTTGCTCCCAGATGTTATTGGCTGCTGTTCTTGGTGGCCACCGATTCAGCATTCACTCGAACTCCAAATAGTATTCTTTTCCCTGGCTCCGAATTATTGCATTGTGCATCGAGTACCTGTACTTAATTAATATGTTGACGTGTTTACTTTCCTACTTATTTGTTTAGCTACTGCTTTTGTTCTGGTGTGATCAGGAATTTGTTTGCGAGTAGAGTAGGGATGATGCGTGTGCGTGTTCCGGTGTTCCCCTCTTGTCATCTTCTCTTCAAACTGTTTTGTCTGCTCAAAGCAATACATTCATATTCTTTTTGGGCTGTGCTCGTCCTAGATCTCTGCTTATGGTGAGGTTGCTCCGACCAGGTTGTCTTTCTAAAGCGTGGAACACTCACCCCCCCCATCTGCTCTCAGCCCTCTACAGTAACTGGTCGAGCCCTTCTCTTCTCCGGGCCGATCCGAAGCCTCTCCGCCGGATTAGCCGGCCGGAGACGGTGGAGGTGGTGCGCCGGCGTAGTCTAGGTTTAGTCTAGGTCCTCTCCTCTTCTAGTTTTCTGGTTTACCCTAGTGGATCTTGGCGTGATGCCAGTTGCTTGGAGCGAGGTGCTCGATCTGTTCGGCCAGATCTGGCACCAGGTAGGCTCCCTCTTCGCCGTGTGGTTGCTCCAGTGGCCGGAGCTGCTCGTGGGGAAGAGGAGCATCGTCTCCTTTAATAAGGCCGATGGTGTTCTTTCTGGGGATGGTCTGGGAGGAGGAAGCTGCAGCTCTTCTCAGCCTCTGTCCTGCCGTGGTGGCGAGGGGAGGTGGAAGAGGGAGGCTTCGTTCTTCTTCGGGCGGTTCCTGTTTCGGTGGCGGCGGATCGTCATCGTCGTGCGCATCCAAGCTAGGGGCATCTATGCCTCGGCTATCCATGGCCGGTGCGGCGGCCAATCTTCAACAACCTCCAGGATGGAGGCTCTTCCTCGTTCTCGCTGCTGGAGCTCGGCGCCTTGTCACCACCAAGTGGTTCGTCCCCGGTGGTCTCCAGGTGTCTGGCGGCGATGGACTGACGCCGGAATCGGGTGTTCGGGCACTTGCGCCCTGTTCCTCGACGGAGATATCTTGAGGACGCCGGCGTCCGGTGGCGGAGGCTACCCAGGACTCGATTGCTTTTATATCTTTAGTTCTAGGGTGGTATTTGCATATTTTGAGGTCCTTCCTTCAAATTCTGGGTTTCTCAGTACGAGTGATGTAAAAGGGCCTCATTGTAATTTGTACCTGCCACGTTTGGAATGAAATACTCTGGGGTCTTCTAGACCCCTCCTTTGTGCAAAAAAAAAAAAGGTTGTCTTTCTAAAACGAGTAACCGATGGACTACAAATGTTTGCTAAAACGGGCAATCGCTGGGCCGCGGGAACCCAATGCGTGTTGTTAACTTGTTATTCCCGGGCCAGCTGCCTCCTACATGCCACCCAACCTACTTTTGTTTCTACACGAGGCAAAAGAAAGCAACGCGAGGCTACACTTACATCGACTGCCAGCTCGAACGCATAAAAATAACATCCGTATCTCAATCTCGTCTAGCCTAAGTTGAAACGCTACGTCTCGCCTCACCCACCCCAAAAAAAAAAAAAAAAACTCCGAAAGAGCTACATCTAACTGAAAATTATGGGCGGCGTTTGGTTGCATGCAGCTAATTTCTGCACCACTGACGCAGCGGGAAGGAGCCCCCTGCGCTCTAAGACGGACCATGGGTCATAAAAGCGACTTTGTTTGGTGGTCTGCACAGAGATTTTTCGGTCCCGTGGAGATTTGGGCTCTGCCCATTTGGTAGGTCGGTTTTCAGGCCTTGTAGCAGCCCAGAATGGCGCCCATGTTGTTTGGTTGCAACCCAGAATCCGGTTGTCGTAACATCTTCCCTTCTATGGTGAGGTTACCAGCGATCAACAGCGCACGTAAGAACACAATCATAGACGACATAGAACTTAGCACTGATCACAGACGATTCAAGTTCATGACACAACATTTTGCAGACACGATCATAGTTCTCGACACAGCAGACAGGATCATAGTTCAACACACTAGACACGAACATGAAGTAGAGACGACATGGTACCAGGTTAGCTTCAGACATGATGCTCGGAGACGACACACCTGGTGTCATCGCCATGGTACGGGCACCTGCTCACCACCTCAGTGCAGGTGTGGTCGAAAATGACCACACTGTACTCCAAGAAGGTGAGGAACTGGCCTACCTTGAGCTGATGGGCGACGGCGAAGGCCGTCCATCCCTGGTTGATGAATGCGTCATTGCATTCTCTCCTCGTAGTCATCCTCTAGTTGCATCCGGTGTTGGTGGTGACGATGATGTTGGAAGGAATTTCTCCGAACCACTTGACGAAAGCTTTAGGGATCATGAGTCGGTCGACGGTGAGCTTCAAGATCATTTTGAGGAAGTGGTCCGGCCCTGCCTCCTCATGGAAGTGGCCGACCTTTGCAGGCCTTCCATGACGCTTCTTCACCGGTCCCTCGCCGAGAACCTCAGCAGGTGACCCAAGCATGATCTTCTCAGTCTACCAGAAGAACACAAGCAATTAGAGGTGTGTCTGCTCAAAAGTAGTGTAGATGAAAACGGACATTGATAACATTACTAAGGCCTCATACATTTGCTCAAAATCCAGGCATAGGGAGTGGCCACAAACTAAATGTAGTGTGCTACGACAGTGGCACACATGACTAAGTTTGAGGCCACCACCTAGCCTTTCATTATTCCTTTGTTGAATCATTGGCCAATGCACCAGACATACCAAAACGAGGCATCATATGTAGGATCGATCACACGGCAGGCAGAGGGACTGTCCCCAAACTAAGTATAGTATGCCAGTAATATGGAACACATGACTAAGTTTGAGGGCAGCACCCTACCTGCCGTTGTGCCATAGTTGAATCATTGGCCAATGAAGAACTGGAGAAGCAGAAACATGCAAAGCAGGGTATCAGAGGCCTCATACAATGAGGACATATGTAGGAGATGTCTGAACAGAACCAATGGCATGGTCATGTTAAGTCATGCCATAGGTTCTGTTCAATCATCTACAACACATTCATCACTCGTCACAAGTAGAAGATCAAATTGAGTACATTACGAGTGGTACTTAGGGTACATTACAAATTCTACTTAGGCTACATTACAAATTCTCCTACAGTACATCTACAACACATTCATCACTCATCACAAGTAGCCCTGATCCTCTTGAGCTTGTCCTTGATTGCAAAGTTCACTTGAAGCAGATCGTATATGTCATACTCTAACTTTCTCTTCTCAGCCTCCAACGCCTTTTTTTCTGCCACCCATTCCTGTTTCTTAGCCCTCATCACTTGTGCTTGTGTTCTCTGCAGATTCTTGAGCGTAGAAACTTTGTTCTTCAAGTCCTCCCACTCCTCTTGCGTCTGAACAAACTAGCGCGACTCAGCTTAATCTTTCGCACAACATGGTAAACCCCAGCACAAAAAAACCCTTCCCCTCTTTGCATGCCCAATAAGATCTGGCAGTTTGAGCAATCCACAGTCCGATTTTGGAAGGATCTACCGCAATCTGATGTTACAGTAACAGATCTAAGAAAATACACACCGTGAAAAGAAAGAACTAGACAAGAACAACAAGAAATTGGGACGAACACCTTGCAAACATCAATCCGAACGTTATCCTATTGGACACTGACGAGGCGGTTCCTCGGCAATGCCCACCATGAGGGGCTTGGGTTTTAGAGAAAGGCGACGACGGAAGTTCTGGGAGCGAGGCGGTACACGACGTACCCAGGTTCACGTCCCCACAGTGGAGGATCGCTACGTCCTGCTAGCAATCCACTATATGAATATATGTGTACAGGGGGCCGCCATAGGCGGAGTTGTTGGATCTAGTCTAGTTCTAATTTGCGGGTTGTGGTGTCTAGGCGTGTCACCTCTATGTTCTATGTTTCTGAATATGCGTCCCCTCAGGGGTGCCCCTGCCTGGCTTTATATATCAGCCAAGCTAGGGTTTACAAGAGTCCTAGTAGGATTCTTGTTGGAGTCTTCTTTCCTTGTAGTCCAAGTTGAGGTGCGTGCGGGTCCAGCTTATCGAGTCCTTGTGCTGGTCCATCTTCATAGCCTGCACCAGGTATGGCAATGTCGAGTACCCGAAGGGTTATGCCCACGCCAGTAGCCCCCGAGTGTCTGGTCGAAGTGAAGCTTCGGGCAGGGACTAAAGTTGTCTTTGCCGAATGTCTTGATCATCTGTTGAATCTTGTGCTTGATGTAGAGTCGAGGTTGCTTTCTGTCGGGTGCGCGAAGCGCTCCCGATGGGAGTAGCCCCCGAGTCTATGGGTGGGTGCTTGCAGCCGCGCATAGACTCAAGTTGTACTACTCGAAGATCTTGGTGTTGATGTCGACGTCTTCTGGTTTATTCTTCTTTGTTGACGAAGCTCCATTTTTTATCGGGTGCGCGACTAGCGCTCCCGATGGGAGTAGTCCCTGAGCCTGTAAATGAATATGAAATAGTCATGTATATGGTGTTAAAAAATGCTGAGTCGAATACTGTAGACTTTTTCAAGTTCCGAGAACTTGATGCCAATGACTCTGATGATGCTATAGATAGAGGAGTTGATGATTCAGATGATATCCCAGAGGAGCCGATAATTGAGATGATGGCCCAGAGGAGCCGATGATAGAGATGATGGCCCAAAGGAGCCGATGATTGATATGATGGCCCAGAGGAGCCGATGATTGAGATGATGGCCCAGAGAAGCCGATGATTTGGATGATGGCCCAAAGGAGCCGATGATTTTATCGGGTGCGCGTCCAGTGCTCCCGATGGAAGTAGCCCCCGAGTCTGGGCACTGATGCTCTTAACCGTGAGTAGACTCAAGTTGAGCAACCCGATGTTTATAGTTTTCTCCAGATGCCGTTGACACATTGTTGTTTATTTCAAGGGGCAATTCTTAATTCACCTTGAGCATCGTTGATGCCATTGTTTGTAAGTTTATCGGCAGCAAATTATTTGAGTGATCAGCTCGTGTTGCAGGTTTTGCTAAACCTGTTGTATGTGCAACTTTGCTTTCAACCGATGCATGTCTTGACAGCAGCCCCCGAATAGATCGGTGGCACTAGATCTGCCGATGACTCCGTCACTCTTTGATACTTCTGCAATGTAAAGTATCGAGCGTGGGTCGTTTTCGTGTGTGTTTCATGATCCTTGCTATCTGCGGCACTCTTTGAGGCATCTATAGCAAAGGAAAAGAGTAAGGTTCCCGTTGTTTCATGATCCTTGCTATCTGCGGCACTCTTTGAGGCATCTATAGCAAAGGAAAAGAGCAACGTCCCTGTTGTTTCATGATCCTTGCTATCTGTGGCACTCTTTGAGACATCTATAGCAAAGGAAAAGAGCAAGGTCCCCGTCGATTTTGCATCATAGCACTCATAGTTTCAGAGGCTTTTTCATGATCCTTGCTATCTGCGGCACTCTTTGAGGCATCTATAGCAAAGGAAAAGAGCAACGTCCCCGTCGATTTTGCATCATAGCACTCGTAGTTTCAGGGGCTTTTTCATGATCCTTGCTATCTGCGGCACTCTTTGAGGCATCTATAGCAAAGGAAAAGAGCAAGGTCCCCGTCGATTTTGCATCATAGCACTCATAGTTTCAGAGGCTTTTTTAGAGTGAAATCTCTGTGCGTACTTTCCATCGAACCGATGTTTGTTGTAATATACGAACAAAGTTCCTGATGATGTAGTTCGGGTGTCCCGAATCACTGCAATTCTTCAAAACTTGAGTCTTCATATCTTCTTGAATTTTAGCGAACCAGCGCTCCCAATGGGAGTAACGGCAATAGCTCGAAGATATTCCAGGAGCCCCTGAGTAATTCCAGCGAACCGGCGCTCCCGATGGGAGTAATAGTCTTCAAATCTTCTTGAATTCCAACGAACCAGCGCTCCCGATGAGAGTAACCGCAATAGATCGAAGATATTTCAGGAGCCCCCGAGTAATTCCAGCGAACCGGCGCTCCCGATGGGATATATCAGATCATTTATATAAGATGATATCCATTGAACATTCTAGACGATGAATCCACTGACCCGAGAGTGCATCGGGAGAAGATATATCCAGAGCTGTAGAAATTATAACCAGAGCCGAAGAAGTTAGGTCCATTAGCTCGGCTGCGGCGAGGCCAATATGGAAACAGGTCTGATACGTCTCCGACGTATCGATAATTTCTTATGTTCCATGCCACATTATTGATGTTATCTACATGTTTTATGCACACTTTATGTCATATTCGTGCATTTTCTGGAACTAACCTATTAACAAGATGCCGAAGTACCAATTCTTGTTTTCTGCTGTTTTTGGTTTCGAAATCCTAGTAACGAAATATTCTCGGAATTGGACGAAATCAACGCCCAGGGTCCTATTTTGCCACGAAGCTTCCAGAAGACCGAAGAGGAGACGAAGTGGGGCCACGAGGTGGCCACACCCTAGGGCGGCGCGGCCCAAGCCCTGGCCGCGCTGGCCTGTGGTGTGGGCCCCTCGTGCCGCCTCTTGACCTGCCCTTTCGCCTAATTAAAGCCTCCGTCGCGAAACCCCCAGTACCGAGAGCCACGATACGGAAAACCTTACTGAGACGCCGCCGCCGCCAATCCCATCTCGGGGGATTCAGGAGATCGCCTCCGGCACCCTGCCGGAGAGGGGATCATCTCCCGGAGGACTCTACGCCGCCATGGTCGCCTCCGGAGTGATGTGTGAGTAGTCTACCCCTGGACTATGGGTCCATAGCAGTAGCTAGATGGTTGTCTTCTCCCCATTGTGCTTCATTGTCGGATCTTGTGAGCTGCCTAACAAGATCAAGATCATCTATCTGTAATTCTATATGTTGCGTTTGTTGGGATCCGATGAATAGAGAATACTTGTTATGTTGATTATCAAATTCATGTCTATGTGTTGTTTATGATCTTGCATGCTCTCCGTTATTAGTAGATGCTCTGGCCAAGTTGATGCTAGTAACTCCAAGAGGGAGTATTTATGCTCGATAGTGGGTTCATGTCTCCGTGAATCTGGAGGGGTGACAAGAACCTCTAAGGTTATGGATGTCTTGTTGCCACTAGGGATAAAACATTGGTGCTATGTTCAAGGATGTAGTCACTGATTACATTACGCGCAATACTTAATGCAATTGTCTGCGTTGTTAGCAACTTAATACTGGAGGGGGTTCGGATGATAACCTGAAGGTGGACTTTTTAGGCATAGATGCATGCTGGATAGCGGTCTATGTACTTTGTCGTAATGCCCAATTAAATCTCACAGTACTCATCATAATATGTATGTGCATGGTCATGCCCTCTCTATTTGTCAATTGCCCAACTGTAATTTGTTCACCCAACATGCTGTTTATCTTATGGGAGAGACACCTCTAGTGAACTGTGGACCCCGGTCTAATTCTCTATACTGAAATACAATCTACTGCAATACTGTTCTACTATTTTCTGCAAACAATCATCATCCACACTATACATCTAATCCTTTGTTACAGCAAGCCGGTGAGATTGACAACCTCACTGTTTCGTTGGGGCAAAGTACTTTGGTTGTGTTGTGCAGGTTCCACGTTGGCGCCGGAATCTCGGTGTTGCGCCGCACTACATCCCGCCGCCATCAACCTTCAACGTGCTTCTTGACTCCTACTGGTTCGATTAAACCTTGGTTTCTTACTGAGGGAAACTTGCCGCTGTGCGCATCACACCTTCCTCTTGGGGTTCCCAACGGACGTGTCAACTACACGCATCAAGGTCGTACGGACGCAACCGAAGTAATCAATCAGAAATAGTTGAAGTGGCGGGCGTAGCCGAAATAGTTGCGCCACCAAAGATAGTCCATGCGACGGGCGCAGCCGAAATAATTGCGCCATTCAAAATAGTCCATGCAGCGGGCATTACCGGAATAATTGCGCCATCCAAGATAGTCCATGTGCCGGGCGCAGCCGAAATAATTGCGCCACCAGAGATAGTCCATGTGACGGACGCAACCGAAATAATTGCGCCATCCAAAATAGTCCATGCGGCGGGCGCAGCCGAAATAATTGCGTCATCCAAGATAGTCCATGCGCCGGGCGCAGCCGAAATAATTGCGCCATCCAACATAGCCCATGCGGCAGGCGCAGCCGAAATAATTGCGCCATCCAAGATAATCCATGCGCCGGGCGCAGCCGAAATAATTGCGCCATCCAAAATAGCCCTTGCGGCGGGCGCAACCGAAATAATTGCGTCATCCAAAATAGTCCATACGGCGCCTAGCTGACGTGGCTGATGAAGAGGTCGCAGTTGATATGGCCGATCCGCGGCGGGCGAGCATCCGAATATATTGAATCCATAATGTCGGGTCTGTGGCACGCAAACCCCCGAACGCGGCGACTATGCGAGTAAAGCAGTCGAATCTTGTTCCGATCTGCAGTCATATTATAGCGCAAAAAACTGGTATTTTTTGCATCGGATGTCTGGAATGTTTTACTGCGTAAAACTGGGCACTTGTCGACCGAACTAGTTCACGTGCATCCGATAGAAATTGTATTGAGACTCCTGGCCGTGACCCAATTGCTTGATTGTTTGACCGAACTGGTTTTTTCCTGACTTGATCCGTGCCACGTGAATCGGCTTTGGCCGTAACCGATATGATCTTCTCTTCCTTAATCCTTGCTCCAAATAGCATGTGCAAGAAACCAAATCAAAGGCACCTTGTGCTGCTTTGGGGCGTGGAGGTTGGGCTGAATTAAAACTCCTTGCTTTTGCCTTGGGAGTCTTGACCCGATCGCTGCTGCTTGCGCCATGTATACCAGAACCAAACGCATGATGAACGTAGAGAAGCGAATATATATTCTTTGACTGCGCATGATGAAGAGGACCTGCCAGACTGGAGACGATCTTGATGATGTTGATATTTAAGGATCCCGCCCAGATGATGAAATCCAGTCGACGCGTTTCCCACAGACGGCGTTAATTGACGAGGCGGTTCCTCGGCAATGCCCACCATCATGGGCTTGGGTTTTAGAGAAAGGCGATGACGGAAGTTCCGGAAGCGAGGCGGTACACGACGTATCCAGGTTCACGTCCCCACGGTGGAGGATCGCTATGTCCTGCTAGCAATCCACTGTATGAATATATGTGTACAGGGGGTGCTGACGTGCAGTTGACACACGTCCGTTGGGAACTCCAAGAGGAAGGTGTGATGCGTACAGCAACGAGTTTCCCTCAGTGTGAAACCAAGGTTATCGAACCAGTAGGAGTCAAGGAACACGTGAAGGTTGTTGGTGATGGAGTGTAGTGCGTCGCAACACCAGGGATTCCGGCGCCAACGTGGAACCTGCACAACACAATCACAATACTTTGCCCCAACGTAACAGTGAGGTTGTCAATCTCACCGGCTTGCTGTAAACAAAGAATTAAACGTATGGTGTGGCAAATGATGTTTGTTTGCGAAGAACAGTAAAGAACAGAGTTTGCAGTAGATTGCATTTCAGATGTAAAAGAATGGACCGGGGTCCACAGTTCACTAGTGGTGTCTCTCCCATAAGATAAATAGCATGTTGGGTGAACAAATTACAGTTGGGCAATTAACAAATAGAGAGGGCATAACAATGCACATACATATCACGATGACTACTATGAGATTTAATCAGGGCATTACGACAAAGTACATAGACCGCTATGCAGCATGCATCTATGCCTAAAAAGTTCACCTTCGGGTTAGCATCCGCACCCCTTCCAGTATTAAGTTGCAAACAACAGACAATTGCATTAAGTATGGTGCGTAATGTAATCAACACAAATATCCTTAGACAAAGCATTGATGTTTTATCCCTAGTGGCAACAGCACATCCACAACCTTAGAACTTTCTGTCACTCTCCCAGATTCAATGGAGGCATGAACCCACTATCGAGCATAAATACTCCCTCTTGGAGTTACAAGTATCAACTTGGCCAGAGCCTCTACTAGCAACGGAGAGCATGCAAGAACATAAACAACATATATGATAGATTGATAATCAACTTGACATAGTATTCCATATTCATCGGATCCCAACAAACACAACATGTAGCATTACAAATAGATGATCTTGATCATGATAGGCAACTCACAAGATCTAACATGATAGCACAATGAGGAGAAGACAACCATCTAGCTACTGCTATGGACCCATAGTCCAGGGGTGAACTACGCACACATCAATCCGGAGGCGGGCATGGTGATGTAGAGTCCTCCG
Organism: Lolium rigidum; assembly: GCF_022539505.1. Lineage (NCBI taxonomy): Eukaryota > Viridiplantae > Streptophyta > Magnoliopsida > Poales > Poaceae > Lolium > Lolium rigidum. The sequence continues at coordinate 137,677,668 of NC_061511.1, forward strand.
GGAGATGATTCCCCTCTCCGGCAGGGTGCCGGAGGCGATCTCCTGAATCCCCCGAGATGGGATTGGCAGCGGCGGCGTCTCTGGAAGGTTTTCCGTATCGTGGCTCTCGGTACTAGGGTTTTCGCGACGAAGGCTATAAGTAGGCGGAAGGGCAGAGTCGGAGGGATGACGAGGGGCCCACACCATAGGGCGGCACAGGCCCCTCCCTGGCCGCGCCGGCCTATGGTCTGGCCACCTCGTGGCCCCACTTCGTATCCCCTCCGGTCTTCTGGAAGCTTCGTGGAAAAATAAGACCCTGGGCGTTGATTTCGTCCAATTCCGAGAATATTTCCTTTGTAGGATTTCTGAAACCAAAAATAGCAGAAAACAGCAACTGGCTCTTCGGCATCTCGTCAATAGGTTAGTGCCGGAAAATGCATAATAATGACATAAAGTGTGTATAAAACATGTGAGTATCATCATAAAAGTAGCATGGAACATAAGAAATTATAGATACGTTTGAGACGTATCAAGCATCCCCAAGCTTAGTTCCTACTCGCCCTCGAGTAGGTAAACGATAACAAGGATAATTTCTGAAGTGGCATGCTATCATAATCTTGATTAATACTATTGTAAAGCATATGAGATGAATGCAGCGATTCGAAGCAATGGTAAAGACAATGATTAAACAACTGAATCATATAGCAAAGACTTTTCATGAATAGTACTTTCAAGACAAGTGATACGTCTCCGACGTATCGATAATTTCTTATGTTCCATGCCACATTATTGATGTTATCTACATGTTTTATGCACACTTTATGTCATATTCGTGCATTTTCTGGAACTAACCTATTAACAAGATGCCGAAAGGCCGATTGCTGTTTTCTGCTGTTTTTGGTTCCGAAAGGCTGTTCGGGCAATATTCTCGGAATTGGACGAAATCAACGCCAAACCTCCTATTTTCTCCGGAAGGCTCCGAACACCGAAGAAGAGTCGGAGAGGAGCCGGGGGCCACCACACCACATGGCGGCGCGGGCCGGACCCGGCCGCGCCGGCCTAGGGTGTGGCGCCCCGTGTGCCCCCCGCGCCGCCTCTTCGCCTATAAAAGCCCTTTCGACCTAAAAACGCAGTACCAATTGACGAAACTCCGGAAAGACTCCGGGGCGCCGCCACCGTCGCGAAACTCCAATTCGGGGACAGAACTCGTTCCGGCACCCTGCCGGGACGGGGAAGTGCCCCGGAAGGCTTCTCCATCGACACCGCTGCCATCTCCACCGCCATCTTCATCACCGCTGCTGCTCCCATGAGGAGGGAGTAGTTCTCCATCGAGGCTCGGGGCTGTACCGGTAGCTATGTGGTTAATCTCTCTCCATGTACTTCAATACAATGATCTCATGAGCTGCTTTACATGATTGAGATTCATATGAGTTTTGTATCACTACTATCTATGTGCTACTCTAGCAAAGTTATTAAAGTAGTTCTATTCCTCCCGCACGTGTGTAAAGGTGACAGTGTGTGCACCGTGTTAGTACTTGGTTTATGCTATGATCATGATCTCTTGTAGATTGCGAAGTTAACTATTGCTATGATAATATTGATGTGATCTATTCCTCCTACATATGCATGAAGGTGACAAGTGTGCATGCTATGCTAGTACTTGGTTTAGTCTTGTTGATCTATCTTACACTAAAGGTTACTAAAATATGAGCATTATTGTGGAGCTTGTTAACTCCGGCATTGAGGGTTCGTGTAATCCTACGCAATGTGTTCATCATCCAACAAGAGTGTAGAGTATGCATTTATCTATTCTGTTATGTGATCAATGTTGAGAGTGTCCACTAGTGAAAGTCTAATCCCTAGGCCTTGTTCCTAAATATCGCTATCGCTGCTTGTTTACTCGTTTCTATCGCGTTACTACTCGCTGCAATACTACCACCATCAACTACACGCCAGCAAGCTATTTTCTCGGCACCGTTGCTACTGCTCATATATATTCATACCACCTGTATTTCACTATCTCTTCGCCGAACTAGTGCACCTATTAGGTGTGTTGGGGACACAAGAGACTTCTTGCTTTGTGGTTGCAGGGTTGCATGAGAGGGATATCTTTGACCTCTTCCTCCCCGAGTTCGATAAACCTTGGGTGATCCACTTAAGGGAAAACTTGCTGCTGTTCTACAAACCTCTCGCTCTTGGAGGCCCAACACTGTCTACGAGAAAGGAGGGGAACGTAGACATCAAGCACTTTTCTGGCGCCGTTGCCGGGGAGGAAAGGTAAAAGGTACTCACACTCCGGACCTCGGCTACCAAGCTATTTTCCGCCATTGTAAGTACTCGAAGCTATTTCCTTTAGATCCTGCAATTGCAACTTTTTGTTTCTTGTTTACACTAGTTAGGCATAATGGAAAACAACAAAAAAATTGGTGAGCTTTTTAATCTTTTTCCTGATTTAGAATTGTTTGATGCGAAAATTAAAAAACCTATGGAACCTTATTTGCATGTTAGTAGCGATGTTATTAGTATGAATGCAATTACTGCTAATGCTATGGAGAAGTCTAAGCTTGGGGAAGCTAGTTTTTGTGGTCTTTTTAGCTTCCCATCTTTAGGGGAGAAAATTTGTTCTGATAATGCTTTATCTCCCATATGCGATAACTCTAATAATGCTTCTGATATTTTAAATCCACCTGCTGAAAGTATTCCGTATAAAATACCCATGAAAATTATTGAACGTGTTATGGACAACCACTATAAAGGGGATGGAACTGTCCATCCTAGAGATCATTTACTGTTTTTGCACGAATTATGTGGGTTATTCAAGTGTGCAGGTATCTCTATGGATGAAGTGAGGAAGAAGCTATTCTCTGTTTCGTTGTCTGGTAAAGCAGCGCATTGGTATAAATTGTTGGAGAATAGGCATTCTCTTGGTTGGGAGGAAATTGCATCTCTCTTTTATTCTAAATTTTATCCTCCGCATGAAGTGCATATTGATAGGAATTATATTTATAACTTTTATCCTCGTGATGGAGAGAGTATTTCTCAAGCGTGAGGGAGATTGAAATCACTAATGCTCAAATGTCCCATTCATGAGCTCCCCCGTAATGTTATTGTTAACAATTTTTATGCGAGGCTTTCAGGACAACACAAGGACTATCCGGACGCGTGTTCGGAGGGATCTTTCACAAGCAAGGAGGTTGAAGCTAGGTGGGACCTCCTTGATCGGATTGAGGACAACGCCGAAGGATGGGAGAACAATGAAGGTAAAGAGTCAGGTATAAATTATGATTATGAATGCATTGAAGCTTTTATGGATACCGATAAATTTCGAAATATGAGTGCTACTTATGGTCTTGACTCTCAAGTTGCTGCAAATCTTTATAAAGCCTTTGCTTCTCATTTCGAATTGCCTAAAAATAATTTTGATAAGTATCATGAACCTTTTAAAGAGGCTTGCATGAAGAATGAAATTGTTGTTAATTATTGCAATAAGCATGCTCAAACTCCTAAGAATGCTATTTCCTATAAGCATGTTAATTTTTGTGGAATACATAGACCTTGTGGAATTAATCAAATCAAAGATGAATATTGTATCCATCATGCTAATGAAAAAACTAGAAAGTGGTTTAGGGCTCTAGATGATCTTGGTAAAAAAGTTTGTGCCCTCTATCCTTTTATTTGTGAAGTTTGCCATGAAGTGGGTCATTTTAATTTTCAATGCTCCTCCAATGATAATTTGAACCCAATGAGTGCTGCAAATTTGTATTGTGATGATGAAATTACTCCTAATCAGCATGATGAACTTACTTTATTTTTGGGGTGTGAAGAACTGTCGAGAAAAATCTCTTTGTTACATATGAGTGATCTTGATATTGATGATGTCCTGCATGGGTGTTTTTCTTATTGCATTGATAATAGCCATACAAATACTTACATACAAAATATTTTAGAAGATGACACCTTGCCAAAATATGATAGGACCGCTGTGTGTTTTCAACTAATTAACGAAAAGGAGGGATCCTCCCAAGTTTCTTCTATTGTTTCTGAAAGTAAATCAGGTTATGCGGACAAGCCACCCTTCAAGCCTCTTCTTCCTGAAGAAGGGAACGAGGAGAAGGAAGAGAAAAAGAAGAAGAAGGGAATGAAGAAGAAGAAGAAGAAGAAGAAGGGGAATAAAAAGAAAGAGGTAACATCATATCCCCGCGTATATGAGATAACAATAGGTAACCGTAAGTATGTTGCTCCTAATGATTATTGTGATAATGAATCTGAATATGATGATCTTCCTATGCCCTTTACATACATTAGCAATCATGATTTGAATGAGCACACTACTTTTGATATTGCAAATCTCCGGGAAACTAATTCTGAAAATGATGAGGATAATAATTGCCATAGTGTCGGTACTATCCATGCTTCCTCCCATAATGATATAGAAAGCTCTAAGCTTGGGGAAGAGGTGTTTGCAAATCCTTTAGCTACTGGTCATTATGTTCTTGATACATCTCCTTCTAATAACAATAATGGTGTGGACACGGATAAACCGATTGTGAAGGATAACTATTCTATTTCTTATGATGACACTATGCCTCCGATCTCTAATGATTATTATAAAGAATGCTATGATATAGGTTCTAACTATCCTTATGAAACTTGTCATAGTCATGATTGGATTACCAAAAACAATCCCCTTAATAGGCAACTTGTTTACCATGTTCAAATTCTTGATAATAATCTTGCTCCAATTACTATTAATGAGAATAACTCTTCTTATGCCAAATTTAATGATACTTCTATGCATATGAACCATGATAAGAATGTTTTAAGTGATGGGTATATTGTGGATTTCATCAATGATGCTACTGAAAGTTATTATGAGAGAGGGAAATATGGTTATATGCATCTTAATAATATTAAGTTTCCCCTCTTTATGTTGAGAATCTTGAAGTTACTCGTGTTTTATCCTCTTATGCTTGTCACTTTGTTCTTCATGAATTCATTTGTGTACAAGATTCCTCTTCATAGGAAGCATGTTAGACTTAAATTTGTTTTGAATTTGCCTCTTGAAGCTCTCTTTTGCTTCAAATACTATTTCCCGCGAATGGATTATTAAAACTGCTGAGCCCATCTTAATGGCTATAAAGAAAGAACTTCTTGGGAGATAACCCATGTGTTATTTTGCTACAGTAATTTGTTTTTATTTTGTGTCTTGGAAGTTGTTTACTACTGTAGCAACCTCTCCTTATCTTAGTTTTGTGTTTGGTTGTGCCAAGTGAAGCCTCTAATCGAAGGTTGATACTAGATTTGGATTTCTGCGCAGAAACAGATTTCTATCTGTCACGAATCTGGGATTTTCTCTCTGTAGAAAAATCAGAAAAATATGCCAATTTACGTGCGTGTTCCTCAGATATGTACGCAACTTTCATTAGTTTTGAGTTTTCTGATTTGAGCAACGGAAGTATTTATTAGAAATTCGTCTTTACGGACTGTTCTGTTTTGACAGATTCTGCCTTTTATTTCGCATTGCCTCTTTTGCTATGTGGGATGGATTTCTTTGTTCCATTAAACTCCAGTAGCTTTGAGCAATGTCCAGAAGTGTTAAGAATGATTGTGTCACCTCTGAACATGTGAGTTTTTGATTATGTACTAACCCCTCTAATGAAGTTTATGAGAAGTTTGGTGTGAAGGAAGTTTTCAAGGGTCAAGAGAGGAGGATGATATACTATGATCAAGAAGAGTGAAAGCTCTAAGCTTGGGGATGCCCCGGTGGTTCACCCCTGCATATATCAAGAAGACTCAAGCGTCTAAGCTTGGGGATGCCCAAGGCATCCCCTTCTTCATCGACAAATTATCGGGTTCCTTCTCTTGAAACTATATTTTTATTCGGTCACATCTTATGTGCTTTACTTGGAGCGTCTGTGTGCTTTTGTTTTTGTTTTTGTTTGAATAAATTGGATTACATCATGCTTGTGTGGGAGAGAGACACGCTCCGCTGTTGCATATGAACACATGTGTTCTTAGCTCATAATATTCATGGCGAAGTTTCCTCTTCGTTAAATTGTTATATGGTTGGAATTGGAAAATGCTACATGTAGTAATTGCTATAATGTCTTGGGTAATGTGATACTTGGCAATTGTTGTGCTCATGTTTAAGCTCTTGCATCATATACCTTACACTTATTAGTGAAGAAATACATAGAGCTTGTTAAAATTTGGTTTGCATGAGTGGTTTCTCTAGAGTCTAGATATTTTCTAGTAAGATGTTTGAACAACAAGGAAGACGATGTATAGTTTTATAATGCTTGTAATATGTCTTTTATGTGAGTTTTGCTGTACTAGTTCGTGCTTGTGTTTGCTTCAAACAACCTTGCTAGCCTAAACCTTGTATCGAGAGGGAATACTTCTCATGCATCCAAAATACTTGAGCCAACCACTATGCCATTTGTGTCCACCATACCTACCTACTACATGGTATTTCTCCGCCATTCCAAAGTAAATTGCTTGAGTGCTACCTTTAAACAATTCAAAATTTATCACCTCTGATTTGTGTCAATGTTTTATAGCTCATGAGGAAGTATGTGGTGTTTATCTTTCAATCTTGTTGGGCAACTTTCACCAATGGACTAGTGGCTTCATCCGCTTATCCAATAATTTTGCAAAAAGAGCTGGCAATGGGATTCCCAGTCCCAAATTAATTAACAAAAATAGACACTCCTCCATGGTATGTGATTGTTGGACGGCACCCGAAGGATTCGGTTAGCCATGGCTTGTGTAAGCAAAGGTTGGGAGGAGTGTCATCATAATAAAACTAAAATAAAAAGGCACTCCTTCATGGTATGAGATTGTTGGCAGGCACCCGAGGATTCGGTTAGCCATGGTTTGTGAAAGAAAGGTTGGAAGGAGTGCCACCCAAAAATAAAATAAAATGGGAGCCGCTCTTTGAAGGTTTGTCCGGCAAGGGGGTTAGAGTACCCGCTACCATTCGTTGACAACAACATACACCTCTCAAAACTTTATTTTTATGCTCTCTTTATGTTTTCAAAATAAAAGCTCTAGCACAAATATAGCAATCGATGCTTTCCTCTTTGAAGGACCATTCTTTTACTTTTATTGTTGAGTCAGTTCACCTATCTCTCTCCACCTCAAGAAGCAAACATTTGTGTGAACTCATGCATTGATTCTTACATACTTGCTTATTGCATTTGTTATATTGCTTTGCATTGACAACTATCCATGAGATATACATGTTACAAGTTGAAAGCAACCGCTGAAACTTAATCTTCCATTGTGTTGCTTCAATACCTTTACTTTGAATTATTGCTTTATGAGTTAACTCTTATGCAAGACTTATTGATGCTTGTCTTGAAAGTGCTATTCATGAAAAGTCTTTGCTTTATGATTCACTTGTTTACTCATGTCATACACATTGTTTTGATCGCTGCATTCACTACATATGCTTTACAAATAGTATGATCAAGATTATGATGGCATGTCACTCCGAAATTATCTGTGTTATCGTTTTACCTGCTCGGGACGAGCAGGAACTAAGCTTGGGGATGCTGATACGTCTCCAACGTATCGATAATTTCTTATGTTCCATGCCACATTATTGATGTTATCTACATGTTTTATGCACACTTTATGTCATATTCGTGCATTTTCTGGAACTAACCTATTAACAAGATGCCGAAAGGCCAGTTGCTGTTTTCTCCTGTTTTTGGTTCCAGAAAGGCTGTGCGGGCAATATTCTCGGAATTGGACGAAATCAACGCCAAACCTCCTATTTTTCCCGGAAGGCTCCAGAACACCGAAGAAGAGTCGGAGAGGGGCCAGGGGGCCACCACACCACATGGCGGCGCGGGCCAGACCCGCGCCGCGCCGGCCTAGGGTGTGGCGCCCCCAGGTGCCCCCCTGTGCCGCCTCTTCGCCTATAAAATCCCTTTCGACCTAAAAACGCAGTACCAATTGACGAAACTCCGGAAAGACTCCGGGGCGCCGCCACCGTCGCGAAACTCCAATTCGGGGGACAGAACTCGTTCCGGCACCTCGCCGGACGGGGAAGTGCCCCCGGAAGGCTTCTCCATCGACACCGCTGCCATCTCCACCGCCATCTTCATCACCGCTGCTGCTCCCATGAGGAGGGAGTAGTTCTCCATCGAGGCTCGGGGCTGTACCGGTAGCTATGTGGTTAATCTCTCTCCATGTACTTCAATACAATGATCTCATGAGCTGCTTTACATGATTGAGATTCATATGAGTTTTGTATCACTACTATCTATGTGCTACTCTAGCAAAGTTATTAAAGTAGTTCTATTCCTCCCGCACGTGTGTAAAGGTGACGAGTGTGTGCACCGTGTTAGTACTTGGTTTATGCTATGATCATGATCTCTTGTAGATTGCGAAGTTAACTATTGCTATGATAATATTGATGTGATCTATTCCTCCTACATATGCATGAAGGTGACAGGGTGCATGCTATGCTAGTACTTGGTTTAGTCTTTTGATCTATCTTACACTAAAGGTTACTAAAATATGAGCATTATTGTGGAGCTTGTTAACTCCGGCATTGAGGGTTCGTGTAATCCTACGCAATGTGTTCATCATCCAACAAGAGTGTAGAGTATGCATTTATCTATTCTCGTTATGTGATCAATGTTGAGAGTGTCCACTAGTGAAAGTCTAATCCCTAGGCCTTGTTCCTAAATATCGCTATCGCTGCTTGTTTACTCGTTTCTATCGCGTTACTACCGCTGCAATACTACCACCATCAACTACACGCCAGGCAAGCTATTTTCTCGGCACCGTTGCTACCGCTCATATATATTCATACCACCCGTATTTCACTATCTCTTCGCCGAACTAGTGCACCTATTAGGTGTGTTGGGGACACAAGAGACTTCTTGCTTTGTGGTTGCAGTGGTTGCATGAGAGGGATATCTTTGACCTCTTCCTCCCTGAGTTCGATAAACCTTGGGTGATCCACTTAAGGGAAAACTTGCTGCTGTTCTACAAACCTCTGCTCTTGGAGGCCCAACACTGTCTACAGGAAAGGAGGGGGAACGTAGACATCAACAAGCATCAATAAGACTTGCATAAGAGTTAACTCATAAAGCAATAAATTCTTAGTAGAAAGCTTTGAAGCAACACAAAGGAAGATATAAGTTTCAGCGGTTGATTTCAACTTCAACATGTATATCTCATGGATAATTGTCAACATAAAGCAATATAACAAGTGCAATAGGTAAACATGTAAGAATCAATGCACACAGTTGACACAAGTGTTTGCTTCTAAGATAGAAAGAAGTAGGTAAACTGACTCAACATAAAGTAAAAGAATGGCCCTTCGCAGAGGGAAGCATGGATTACTATTTTTGTGCTAGAGATTTTCATTTTGAAAACATAGAAACAATTTTGTCAACGGTAGTAATAAATAATATGTGTTATGTATAAGACATCCTATAAGTTGCAAGCCTCATGCATAGAATACCAATAGTGCTCGCACCTTGTCCTAATTAGCTTGGATTAACACGGATTATCATTGCATAACATATGTTTCAACCAAGTGTCACAAAGGGGTACCTCTATGCCACCTGTACAGAGGTCTAAGGAGAAAGTTCGCATTGGATTTCTCGCTTTTGATTATTCTCAACTTAGACATCCATACCGGGACAACATAGAAAACAGATAATGGACTCCTCTTTTAATGCTTAAGCATTCAACAACGAATAATATTCTCATAAGAGATTGAGGATTTGTGTCCAAACCGAAACTTCCACCATGATTCATGGCTTTAGTTAGCGGCCCAATGGTCTTCTCTAACAATATGCATACTCAAACCATTTGATCATGAAAATCACCCTTACTTCGGACAAGACGAACATGCATAGCAACTCACATGATATTCAACAAAGGTGTAAAAGTTGATGGCGTCCCCGTAAACATGGTTACCGCTCAACAAGCAACTTATAAGAAATAAGATACATAGCAACATATTCAATACCACAATAGTTTTTAAGGCTATTTTCCCATGAGCTATGTATTGCGAAGACAAAGAATAGAATTTTAAAGGTAGCACTCAAGTAATGTACTTTGGAATGGCAGAGAAATACCATGTAGTAGGTAGGTATGGTGGACACAAATAGCATAGTTTTTTGGCTCAAGGATTTGGATGCACGAGAAGTAATCCCTCTCAATACAAGGCTTAAGCTAGCAAGGTTGTTTGAAGCAAACTCAAGTATAAACCGGTACAGCAAAACTTACATAAGAACATATTGCAAGCATTATAAGACTCTACACTGTCTTCCTTGTTATTCAAACACCTTAACCAGAAAATATCTAGACTTAGAGAGACCAATCATGCAAACCAAATTTTAACAAGCTCTATGTAGTACTTCATTAATAGGTGCAAAGTACATGATGCAAGAGCTTAAAAATGATCTATATGAGCACAACAATTGCCAAGTATCAAATTATTCAAGACATTATACCAATTACCACATGAAGCATTTTCCGTTTCCAACCATATAACAATGAACGAAGCAGTTTCAACCTTCGCCATGAACATTAAAAGTAGCACTAAGAACACATGTGTTCATATGCAACAGACGGAGCGTGTCTCTCTCCCATACAAAGAATGCTAGGATCCGAGTTTATTCAAACAAAAACAAAAATAAAAGCAAACGAGACGCTCCAAGTAAAGCACATAAGATGTGACCGAATAAAAATATAGTTTCACTAGAGGTGACCTGATAAGTTGTCGATGAAGAAGGGGATGCCTTGGGCATCCCCAAGCTTAGATGCTTGAGTCTTCTTGAAATATGCAGGGATGAACCACGGGAGCATCCCCAAGCTTAGACTTTTCACTCTTCTTGATCATATTGTATCATCCTCCTCTCTTGACCCTTGAAAACTTCCTCCACACCAAACTCAAAACAAACTCATTAGAGGGTTAGTGCATAATTGAAAATTCATATATTCAGAGGTGACATAATCATTCTTAACACTTCTGGACATTGCACAAAGCTACTGAAAGTTAATGGAACAAAGAAATCCATCAAACATAGCAAAACAAAGCAATGCGAAATAAAAGGCAGAATCTGTCAAAACAGAACAGTCCGTAAAGATGAATTTTTCTGGGGCACTTAACTTGCTCAGATGAAAAAGCTCAAATTGAATGAAAGTTGCGTACATATCTGAGGATCACGCACGTAAATTGGCAGAATTTTCTGAGTTACCTACAAACGGGGCTGCTAAATTTCGTGACAGTAAGAAATCTATTTCTGCGCAGTAATCCAAATCTAGTATCAACCCTATTATCAAAGACTTTACTTGGCACAACAATGCAATAAAATAAAGATACGAAGAGGTTGCTACAGTAGTAACAACTTCCAAGACTCAACAAACCAGTAGTAAAATAAAAAACATCATGGGTTATCTCCCAAGAAGTGTTTTCTTTATAGCCATTAAGATGGGCTCAGTAATTTTAATGATGCTCTCGCAAGAAATAAGAGTTGAAGCAAAAGAGAGCATCAAAAGCAAATAAGAAACACTTTTAAGTCTAACCCACTTCCTATGAAAAGGAATCTTGTAAATAAACAAGTCATGTAAGCATAATACAATAAGCATAGGAAAACAAGACAATCACAACTTCAAGATTTTAAGCAAAAAGAGAGGTGTTTTAGTAACATGAAAATCCCTACAACCATATTGTCCTCTCTCATAAAGATTTTCAGTAGGATCATTAACAAAATCAACAATATAACTATCACATGAAACATCCTTATCATGAGCTACATGCATAAAATTATTACTCTCCACATAAGCATAGTCATTACTATTAATTGTAGTGGGAGCAAATTCAATAAGATAGCTATCATTATTATTCTCATCACCATAATCATCATATATAGGAGGCATATTGTAATCATAATTAATTTTCTCCTCCATGCTTGGGGGAATAAAAATATCATGCTCCTCAAAACCAGCTTCCCCAAGCTTAGAATTTTCTATAGCATTAGCAACAATGGTGTTCAAAGCATTCATACTAATAACATTACCATTAGCATGCATATAAAGTTCCATAGGTTTTTTAATTTTCTCTTCAAACACCTCATGTCCTAACTCAAGATAAATACTATAAAGATCTCTAATATTTTTGTTGTTTTCCATTAAGCCTAACTAGTGAAGTCACACAACTTAGTGTTCTCAGGAGTACCCATTTTAGCAATAATAAAGCAAACAAAATAAAGTAGAGTAAAACTAGTAACTAATTTTTTTGGTGTTTTTAATATAGAGAACGCAAACAAGACAGTAAATAAAATAAAGCAACTATTTTTTTGTGTTTTTGATATAAGAAAGCAAACAAAACAGAAAATAAAGTAAAGTAAAGCAAGACAAAAACAAAGTAAAGAGATTGGAAGTCAGAGACTCCCCTTGCAGCGTGTCTTGATCTCCCCGGCAACGGCGCCAGAAAAATCCTTGCTGGCGTGCAGTTGACACACGTCCGTTGGGAACCCCAAGAGGAAGGTGTGATGCGTACAGCAGCGAGTTTTCCCTCAGTGTGAAACCAAGGTTATCGAACCAGTAGGAGTCAAGGAACACGTGAAGGTTGTTGGTGACGGAGTATAGTGCGGCGCAACACCAGGGATTTCGGCGCCAACGTGGAACCTGCACAACACAATCACAATACTTTGCCCCAACGTAACAGTGAGGTTGTCAATCTCACCGGCTTGCTGTAAACAAAGGATTAAACGTATGGTGTGGCAAATGATGTTTGTTTGCGAATAACAGTAAAGAACAGAGTTTGCAGTAGATTGTATTTCAGATGTAAAAGAATGGACCGGGGTCCACAGTTCACTAGTGGTGTCTCTCCCATAAGATAAATAGCATGTTGGATGAACAAATTACAGTTGGGCAATTGACAAATAGAGAGGGCATAACAATGCACATACATATCACGATGACTAGCTACTATGAGATTTAATCAGGGCATTACGACAAAGTACATAGACCGCTATCCAGCATGCATCTATGCCTAAAAAGTCCACCTTCGGGTTAGCATCCGCACCCCTTCCAGTATTAAGTTGCAAATAACAGTACAATTGCATTAAGTATGGTGCGTAATGTAATCAACACAAATATCCTTAGACAAAGCATTGATGTTTTATCCCTAGTGGCAACAACACATCCACAACCTTAGAACTTTCTCGTCACTCGTCCCGCATTCAATGGAGGCATGAACCCACTATCGAGCATAAATACTCCCTCTTGGAGTTACAAGTATCAACTTGGCCGAGCCTCTACTAGCAACGGAGAGCATGCAAGAACATAAACAACATATATGATAGATTGATAATCAACTTGACATAGTATTCCATATTCATCGGATCCCAACAAACACAATATGTAGCATTACAAATAGATGATCTTGATCATGATAGGCAGCTCACAAGATCTAACATGATAGCACAATGAGGAGAACTACTCACACATCAATCCGGAGGCGGGCATGGTGATGTAGAGTCCTCCGGGAGATGATTCCCCTCTCCGGCAGGGTGCCAGAGGCGATCTCCTAAATCCCCCGAGATGGGATTGGCGGCGGCGGCGTATCTGGAAGGTTTTCCGTATCGTGGCTCTCGGTACTGGGGTTTTCGCGACGAAGGCTATAAGTAGGCGGAAGGGCAGAGTCGGAGGGCTGACAAGGGGCCCACACCATAGGGCGGCGTGGGCCCCTCCCTGGCCGCGCCGGCCTATGGTCTGGCCACCTCGTGGCCCCACTTCGTATCCCCTCCGGTCTTCTGGAAGCTTCGTGGAAAAATAAGACCCTGGGCGTTGATTTCGTCCAATTCCGAGAATATTTCCTTTGTAGGATTTCTGAAACCAAAAACAGCAGAAAACAGCAACTAGCTCTTCGGCATCTCGTCAATAGGTTAGTGCCGGAAAATGCATAATAATGACATAAAGTGTGTATAAAACATGTGAGTATCATCATAAAAGTAGCATGGAACATAAGAAATTATAGATACGTTTGAGATATATCAGGGGGCCGTCATAGGCGGAGTTGTTGGATCTAGTCTAGTTCTAATTTGCGGGTTGTGGTGTCTAGGCGTGTCACCTCTATATATGTTCTATGTTTCTGAATATGCGTCCCCTCAGGGGTGCCCCTGCCTGGCTTTATATATCAGCCAAGCTAGGGTTTACAAGAGTCCTAGTAGGATTCGTGTTGAAGTCTTCTTTCCTTGTAGTCCAAGTTGAGGTGCGTGCGGGTCCAGCTTATCGAGTCCTTGTGCTGGTCCATCTTCATAGCCTGCACCAGGTATGGCAATGTCGAGTACCCGAAGGGTTATGCCCACGTCAGACACCCTGGAAGATCTAATGCGCATGTCGTCGCAAATGACCGAGAATGGCATGTTCTGGCACAACGAGTACGAAGGTGAGAATGAGAGGTCGTTACCGCCATTGTTCCCGCCGAGGACGAGCTCGAGGTCGCGGGCAAAGTCGAGATGCCGATGAAGACTGCGGAGCAGATTGCGGCCGATGTCGCGGTGCTGCTCTTCGAGGTCTCCTCCTCTGGTACCGGTGCTCCTCTGTGCGGCAGTACGGCGGATTGGTCGGTGGGAGAGGAACCGCCGGGTGATGTGACAGTTTGGGGGAGGTGAGAGTGCGGTCGCGAGTGAGAGGAAGGAGAGGTGAGCGGTGACGCTAATTATGGTGCGTGTTCCTGAAGGGACGCGGCGTTTCCGCCTCCCTTCCCCACGTGCAGCCTTCTGGCCGCAACGAGCCTGGCCCCGGAGAAACTGCCATTCCGGGCGTTCCTCCAGGGCCTATCCCGGGGGTGCTTTGAGAACCGTGTGATGCAACAACGCGGCTCGACCCAGGCATCCAAACAGGCCGAAAATTGCTGGCCCGATGCGAGCCAAGGGGGATGCAGCCTACCGAACACGCCCTATGTCTGCCGCACCCGACCGAAATAGTTACATCTCGCCTAGTCCATCCGAATAAACTACATTTCACCGTTACACCCGACCGGAAAAGCTACATCTCGCCTCGACTGTCGCGGCACCCGATCAAAAAAAACTAGGTCTTGCCGCACCCGACCGAAATAGTTACATTTCGCCTCGTCCAGCCGAAAAAGCTACATTTCGCCGCTGCACCCGGCCCAAAAAGCTACATCTTGCCACCCCGACCAAAAAAGCTACATCTCGTCACCGCACCCGATCAAAATAGCTACATCTTACCACCTTCGATCGAAAAAGCTACATCTCACCGCCGCCCCCGATCAAAAAGGCTATATCTCGCGGCCGCACCCGACCGAAAAAGCTACATCTCGCCTTGCACAGTAGAAATTGTTACATCTGGCCTCGCCCGACCGAAATAGCAAAATCCCGCTGCAAAGACTGGACTAGAATAGCTAAATCTTGCCGCCTCCGACCGAAATGGCTACATATTGCCACCGCACTCGGCTAAAAAAGTTGCATCTTGCCACCCACGACCGAAATGGATACATCTCACCGCCGCACTCGGCCAAAAAAGATACATATAGGCTACATTTCATTGCCGCACCTGACCGAAAAAGCTACATCATGCTGTCCCTGGCCAAAAAAGCTACATCTCGCCACCGCCCTCGACAACAAAGCTACATCTCGCCGCCGTACCCCGAACGAAAAAAGCTACATCTCAGGTCGGCCCACGCCATTGTAGGTAGTAGATGAGATCATCCAGATAGGTAGCAATAACATCACAGGTCATGAAAATGGGATAGGTTTAGACTACACCATGTTTATGTTACATCCTAAGGAAACACTAATGTTTCATTTTTTATCTTTGTAGTTACATACATCTGCCGATCAGATGGAGTTACATACAGATGGCGTAGGCATATGCTGGGAGTCTGCTTGACTGATGGAGTTGAGGGAGACGGCGGTAGCAACTTCTATGGCGTAGGCGTTGGCGTATGCTGGGAGTCTGCTTGACTGGATGTGCTTCTCATATGCTATTGGACGTCCTGGGAAGACATTTGGTTTTTGGTTGATGTGAGTTGGTGAATTGTCACCCACTTCATCCCTATGTAGGTTAGCGAGGTGGCTTCGAGTTTGATCTTTTGTATTGCTCTTGTAAGGTGTTGTGAATAATCTAATAAAAAAATCCGTGTGCATCCCTGTAACATCCCAAATTTTAAAACAAAGAAGAAAATGAATTTCACTTTTCCAAAATTTGGAACCAACAAAAACTTTATTTCTATAAGTCAAGAGGCATAGTGCTTATGCATGTATGAGTTGATCTTTGCCATGATTGTTTAATTAATGTTTTGAACATGATCTTAAACCCTAAACCATGCCCATTTAAGTCAAAGAGGAATAAATAAGAAAAAGAGAAAATGCAAATAGCTTCATATATGAGGCTATGGCTATTTTTGTAAAACTTTAACCTAGGCCCTTCTACCTTGCGCCAATGATTGGAAAACATTAATAAACCCTATCTAGTGCTTAACAATCAAATCCAAGGTGAAACAAAAGAAAACAAAAAGAAAATAAAAATGTCCATAGAGGTATATGAGAGTAATGGCCAAATTGCCAATTTAAGCCTAAACCCTAATTCTTGGTTTGAAATGATGAAACACCAATCTAAACTCAATTAGTACATAAGAACATAACAGAACACCACTTGGTTCAAAGACAATCAAAGAAAAATAAAAATAAAATGAAAAACCCAAAGTGCATGAGGTAATGGTCAAACTTGCCATTTTTAACCTCATACCCACTTTGAGCCCTTGTATCAAGAAATTCTCAAACCAAACCCTCTCAACTCTTTGCACCTCATCCAAGACCTCATCAAGATGAACACTTTTTGTGTTGACCACGTTGACCAAATCATTGACCATTGCTCACAATAATCAAGCCAAAATGCCACTTTAACACAAATTCTAGATTCCCCCAAATTATAAATTTTTCACAAATCATTTCCAAATCCCAAACCAATGCCACCCATTGCTGCCAAATATCATTTATAACTCATCCATGAATAAACCTTGCAAAATTTACCCACACATGAGGTTTTTACATGAGAATCCATTTTTTACATAGAAGTACACCTACTCCAACCACTATGTACCACCACCTTTTTTCAACCTTGAGCTCATCAATAGTGTCACTAGTACCACAACCACCCCCATGACATCACCTAACCTTGACATCATCACCATGACACAAAGACACACCATGCCATGAACTATGTCACATACTCTTTTGCTAAAATCCAATGTGCACTCCCTTGTCCCCTCTCCTCTCTCTCACCATGTCTAGTACCATGCCCTCACCTCACTCAACCAAGCCAAGCACCAGAGACAAGAAGAAAGGCACCACACACACCCAATGCCATCACCATGCCCTCACATAGTCACCACCATGCACTACCTACCCCTGGCCCTTTTTCCTCTCTCTCACCTTGTCACACACCTTGCCCTTGACCCTCTCCACCTGCCAGACACGGCCCTTGGACAAGGAGAGCAAGTGGTGGACTAAAACAAGCATGCCATTGCCAATAGTCACCAACCCGAGGACACCACCAACCCCACGCGTGCACACCGCATCCCAGCCTCTCCCTATCGCGCCACTACCCTCCTCTCACCCCAGAACACCCACCAGGCATGCCCGTTGACTCCCTCTGGCGCCAGGACGACGCCACGAAGCAAGGACGCCGACGTCGGACATGTACCCGTGTGCCCTGCACACGACGCCATCCATCTCGCCACTATGCGCGCGTCATCACCTAACCATGAGCTCACCTTCTGACGCCACAGCCCCGCCAGAGATCCCTGTTCACGACGCGCGCCGTGACGTCGCCACCATGTCGACCATGGCGCTCTACCCTTCCCTGGAGCCTATATAAGCAGCACCCCTCGCCCTGGACAGCACCACAACACTGAGCAGCATCACTCCCTCCTCCCCTAGAGCCTCCCTTTCCCCTCCTCGCAGCTCACCGGAGCCGAAAGCTCGCCGGCGGCCACCCTCATAGCCGCCCAAATTTTCGCCACCATAGCCTCCAACCCCTACGCAGTTTTGAAGCCCTAAGGAAGCCCTGTCCAACGCGCCCAACCCCGCCGTGATCCGTGCCCGGAGGTGAGCATGCTCGCCGTCGCAAGCTTGCAGCGTCGGGAGGAACACGACGGCCCAGCGCCGTCTGATCCTGATCCCGCGTCCCGCGCGCCCCGCGCGTGCCCGACGTGCATGCGCCATGCACGCTGGACCAGGCTGCATGCTGGGCCGGCCACTTCCTTCCCGCGTCCGTTTTCAATTCAAATTTGGTTTTAATCTATTTCTGTTAAATTGCTCTCAGATGCTTTGCTAAATATTTAATATCTCCAAATCTACTCGGCCAGATGTGATAAATTTGATATATTTGGAAAGCATGTGAAATTATCTATCCAACCCAATTGGATTCAAATCAAAATATGTTGTAGAACTTGAATAGTAAAAATAACAAGACATAGAGTTTTCAGAATTCAAATAAATTTATAAAATCAACCCTAATGAGTTTTGAGGTGAATCCAATTGCTATGATTCACATTTCCAAATCTCTAATTGTTTGTGCAAAAATATGATAGGGGTAATGTGTATGATCATGGGCTTGAATCAAAAATTGGCTATGTAGTCAATACTAGCCCATTTAAATTATTTCCAAATCTAATCTATGAGGTGTATCACCTCATTTAAATCATCTTCCCAAGTATTATGAAGTAATGTGATGACCCTTGTTGCATGGTCTCATACTTGCTCACTTGAGGATCTTAAATCAAAGTAGTATTTAAATTGCATGAGATGATGAATCTCATTTAAATCTTTTTCCCAAATGGTAAATATGAAGTGTTGACTTTAGTCAACATGACCTCATACTTATGATTTGAGGAGATTAAATCTTAACAAGATTCAATGAGAGGAAATTATTTCTCCAAAGAATTAAATAGAAACCTTAATTAATATTTGTAATGAGAGAAAATTATTTTTCTTAAGAAGAAAACAAAGTCAACCAACCTAATAATAATGTTGTGATGCTAGCCTAGCTTGTATGAACCAATTGTGTGCTTAGTCTAGATCATAAACTTTGATTGGTGATTGTTACCTCGTATCCGTTTTTAGACGCTAGTACCGAGGAGTACCAGGAGGAGGAGGTCTACTTCCAGGAAGAAGGAGACCACTTTGATCAATACACCACTGAAGGCAAGCTAATATTCTTGCAAGCTACCCTAAGGCAAAGCTCTACAAGAGAAAGGCCTCATCACAGTTTACTTTATGCTTAATGATCCTATCCCAAGTTTTTACCTTACAAGTTTTTGACTTTGGTTTATCAAAATTTACTTTTTGATTCATGATTCACTTGGTCTAGCTATGGAGTAGTACAAGAGCATCACACTTAGCCTAGAAAGCTATAAGCTAGTTAGCACCCCTCATGACTAGTTGCTAGTGCTAACAAATAAAATTGACTACTCTAGATGGGAACATGTGAAATGAAATGACTTTGAAAACCTTGGAATGATGAGTCATTCTATTGAAAGATTTTGAAGGTGAATGTGACTTGTGAATGACATGGTGAACTTTACAAAACACTGATGGTTGGGTTCAGATGCGATACCATTCCAATTTACAAGTACCCCCACAATACCTGATTATGGGTAGGGCTTAACTAGAAGTTTATGTATCTTAGTATGGGTTCCTTCTAAACAAGCGTCATAGGGGTTATGCCGAGGCTGCCTCCGTTGGAAGTGAAATGATGTGAAATGACGTGAAATGAGGTGAATGTCCGACCCAAGCCCTGTGCATTTCCCAGGCTGACGGTTTGTCTTCACTGGGAGGCCAAGCTCATGGGGAGAGGTGCCTATACTAGGGTATGTAAGTGAAAGGTTATGGTTGGTAGTCCGCACACGGAGTGTGATAAATCAGGGCCGCTTAACCCTGACGGATTATTGCAAATGTTGTAGCACAAGTGTACGACATCTGCAGAGTGTAAAACTATTCGAATAGCCGCGTCCACGGTTAAGGACGGTTGGAAAGGCCATACTGTTCCGTCATCAGATCATTTTCAAAAATGTGACATGTGACTTGTGACTTGAACTTGAAAGGTGAATTTGACATGAATCACAACAGAGTTGTGGGAATGACACTAATGTTCCCACTTGAGTAAGTTAGGTAAATGAAGAGTCTTTGATTAATAAAGTGCTTGTGTAATAAAACTGGCTTTATGCAAATGAACCTAGAGCTTAGTACCCCCTTACCATAGTTGATAGTGCTTACATTAGTATTAGTTTGCGAGTACTTTAAAGTACTCATGGCTTTATCCATGGCTATTCAAATGGGAGACTATGAAGGAGAACAGCAGTACGAGGAAGATGGACAGCAGGACGTCTACGACAACTAGGACCACTCCTGACGTCAACAGTTGCATGTGGAACAGATGGACCACGACCGCTACTTCGCTTCCACTATGTGTTTTGTAATTGGATCCTTAGATCCCCTATGTTGTATTAAGACTTGATCATGTGATCCTTTGTTGTAAGACGGTTATGTGTTGTAATGAATGATGTGTTGTGATATCAATCTATTATGTCTCGCAAAAATAATATTCCTGGGATCGCGATGAATGACATAATAGGCATCTGGACTTAAAAATCCGGGTGTTGACAATCCCTTGGATGGAGAAGCTGAGGCGATATTTCCCCCATTTCGAAAAAAATCTGCAGATCAGAGCCTAGAATCCATACTACACTCAAACGGAGCAGTTAGCACATGGATGTGGTAAGCACAAGTTCAGATTTCGGACTACTTCGTCCAAGAGGTAGAGATGGAATAATCGAAACACTATGGTAAGCACACGTTCCGATTCAAACTAGTTCGTCCAAGAGGAACTCATATGAAAGATGATAGTGTTGCCAGTTCACTTCATACGGGAGCTTCTATTCAATCTCTACACAAAACTCATATACTTAGATGCACATAAACGCCGTGACGACTAACCCGCATAATTAATAACAAGATCAAAGATAGGCATTGTTGCAATGTAGCACCCTACCTTTTAATAAAGGCAAGATACCTGTGTATAGTGCTATTCCCGGGATCACTGATAGCACACACATTTCAAATGTAGTAATCATAGCAATAGTATCAAATTTACTACAACGTAGATCCACAGGAGATAAAATAAAGTCTTACAAATTGCATAGTCGAATTGACTAGCTCAAATATATAAAGGTTCAAAGCAAACACAGCGGAAATAAACTTCAATGAGCCACCATCATCTTCATGCGCCACAGGCAGACATGTTGGAATGTAGACTCGAGATCCTACTAGTACCCACCTTCAGAATAACCTGCACGTTTGAATATGCAGCCCCACGAATGGAGGTCAGTACAATGATGTACTGGCAAATGACACTTATTTGGTGGCATTTTTAGGCATGATTATCTACATGATATTTGGCTAGTGGAGTTCAGGCAAATTTGCATAAAGCCAATTTTATCCTATATTTTATTTAAAACAAAACATTTTGAAATCCTTTGAATGACATTATGAAATCACACCATGGTCAATCCTCCATGGGTTTTTGAATAATCACATGGTTACATCTCCCATGAGTTTTTCAAGGTTGATTCAAATTTTAAATACATTCAGAAAAGGTGATGAGATTCTTCCGTACATTCCTTGCCTAGAAGCTCAAATTGTCCGTAACCGGGGACACGGCTAAGATCTTAGGTTTAACTCTCGAGAGGTTGTGCACTTTCACCTTACGACCCACTCTTCCCAAGAGAAGAATGAGACAAGATCTTTCAGAAGAAGAATTCAACCATACAAACTAGACTCGTTCCCATTTGGCCACCACCCTCTGTCTAGCCACAAGTTGAATCCTCACAACTTACTTAATCCCTAGCAGAGCCCATAATACCATAAGGCTGCACTCGGAAGCTAACTAAAACATGAACGACATAGTAATCTCTTTAATCCTGGGTGGCCAACCACAAGTGGAACTCACAAGCTTAAAACCCTCACAGGTAGTAAACCCCCACACGATCCCCTGGTGAAAACCAGGTGTGCAGTCAAAAGCGACCACTCTACAACATGCAAACTCTTAGGGATTCACCACTTCAGCCTACTAGGGGCGTGGACCTGAGCAGCCGCCCACCATCAACCAATCCACCCAGGTGTTTCATTAGGGTTGTTAATTTTAAATTTTCAAACACTCACAACCAATAACGAAACAGCATTTGGCATTTGATGTTGCAAAGCAAAATTAAGGCATCCTAGCAATGGGTTCAGGAGTAGCTACACACTACTAGGGTTTGCTAAGCATAGCATAATACTTTACTTTTGAAAATAAAATCCTACCATGCATACTAGTTTCAAAACACTAATGCATATATAAAATAAGTAGGATTTGAATGTCACTTGCCTTTTTGGTAGTCGAAGCGCGTTCACTTCTCTTAATCAAAATACGTGCCTCTCCGTACAAACTATAACATAGAATATAGCACACATAAACACACCATTCAACAACAATAAAATCAAACCAAGCAAACAACAAGTAATTATTCATTGTGTTTTAATCGTTGGATAAAGAAGATATGGCACGAGGTATGGCTTGCAAGATATGAGTTGGAGATATTGGACGGATGGGTCAAATACCTGGAAAGATCATGATTATCTAAGTTAAGTACTTAGAAGGAAATGATTGATAAGAACCTATGGCCAAATGTTGTTTGCTATTCAAGAATGGATAAATGGAATTATCCATGTGATAAAATCACACGAATCTCAAATGACGCAGCTCAACATTATTTAGTAAAGTGTGACAACACTTACTAAGATAGTATGAGTTACACATAGGCTTGGATATGAACTAATGATATATGGAATTACTCAAATTACTTATTTGTAAGTTGAATAGTTTTCAACATACACATAGCAAACAAGTTTATAAAAATTTTAAATATCAAAATAGTGTTTTAGGACAACAAGGAACCTATTTAAAATATATTTTTGAAAATAAAATAATAATCATATGCACTTGGCTTAACTGGCAACTTTGGTAACATTTTGCAAATAGAGTTTTCTAGCGTTTTGTTTTCTTAAATAAAAATGCATTAAGGATTTGAAAACCTTGAAAGCTAAAATATGTTTAGTTTTAAAATTACGTTGAAACCACAAGTTTTTGAAAATACTATTTTGGAATTAACTTGTCAATAAATTTTAAAAAGTTTTAATTCTTTGTGAATTTTCAATCGATTTCAAGCAATCAAGCATCAAATTTATTTTTATTTGATATTCCAAAATTTAGAAAATTTCGGGATGTGACAGACTACCACCCTTAAAAGAAATCTCGTCCTCGAGATTTGAGAAAGGTTAGAAAGTTTTGGGTTCCAGATGGGCTTGGGTGCTACCACCCTTAAAAGAAACTTGTGTAGGTAGTATTCTATCTTGGGTTTAGGCTAAGCTAATCTTGGATGGGACTTGGCACATCCGACGATATGACTTAACCTCAGGTCATCTTTTGAAAACATCTATGGCTTATGGCTTCTGAGTTAAAATCGAATAGGAAAATGTTTATTCACCTATAGTGAACAACATATCTCTTTAAGGTGAGTCGAATAGGTTTTCTTCATAGTAGGGCTTCTAATCCAAATGGTTGGTTGAACTACTTTTTACACTAAGGGGTCACTCTTTGGGTCTACCAGGAGACCAGGATGTGTAATCTTCATGTTATCCTTCATCTTCTTACTTGAAGTCTTCCACTATTTTTCATCTAGTGGTTGGGTATAGATGAGAATAGATAGAAAGATTCTAAAGAAGATTCCTACCCAAACACATCAAATCAAAGCAACACATCTTGCAAACAACATCTAACAAGCATCAAGCAATATGTTTCAAACACAAATGAACTAGTATGGTCATACCTCAATTTGGTAAGATCAATAATTTGCTACTTTATCGTTGGTTCGCAAAAAGGGAACTAATGGTGGTCTACTCTATTTCTATATTTGATGAATCAAGTTTCTATTCTAGTCCTTCGGTGTATCTTCGTGTGTTGTGCAGCCTGCATCGAAGTCTTTCTTCTAGTTCTTCATCGGTCTCCCATGCAACACTTGTAGCAAAGTCAAAAAATGTCACATGAAGCAGCAGTCCCTCACTTTGGGTGCAAGGTCATCCTCTGTACTTCCTTGATGGTTTCATAAGGTAGGTCATCTAAGGCAAGAGGAAAACATTTTTGAAGATGGGGTAGATGAGAATACTAGGATTTCACAAAGCACACATTTTTTTTTATTGAAATAGGATTAGACAAATTTTTCATCCTAGGGTCTTCCTATTTCTAATCCAAACCTAGGGTCTCGATCCTACAGGCAACACTATGCTCTGATACCATTCTGTAGCACCCTACCTTTTAATAAAGGCAAGATACCTGTGTATAGTGCTATTCCCGGGATCACTGATAGCACACACATTTCAAATGTAGTAATCATAGCAATAGTATCAAATTTACTACAACGTAGATCCACAGGAGATAAAATAAAGTCTTACAAATTGCATAGTCAAATTGACTAGCTCAAATATATAAAGGTTCAAAGCAAACACAGCGGAAATAAACTTCAATGAGCCACCATCATCTTCATGCGCCACAGGCAGACATGTTGGAATGTAGACTCGAGATCCTACTAGTACCCACCTTCGGAATAACCCGCACGTTTGAATATGCAGCCCCACGAATGGAGGTCGACACAATGATGTACCGGCAAATGACACTTATTTGGTGGCATTTTTAGGCATGATTATCTACATGATATTTGGCTAGTGGAGTTCGTGCAAATTTGCATAAAGCCAATTTTATCCTATATTTTATTTAAAACAAAACATTTTGAAATCCTTTGAATGACATTATGAAATCACACCATGGTCAATCCTCCATGGGTTTTTGAATAATCACATGGTTACATCTCCCATGAGTTTTTCAAGGTTGATTCAAATTTTAAATACATTCGTAAAAGGTGATGAGATTCTTCCGTACATTCCTTGCCTAGAAGCTCAAATTGTCCGTAACCGGGGACACGGCTAAGATCTTAGGTTTAACTCTCGAGAGGTTGTGCACTTTCACCTTACGACCCACTCTTCCCAAGAGAAGAATGAGACAAGATCTTTCGTAAGAAGAATTCAACCATACAAACTAGACTCGTTCCCATTTGGCCACCACCCTCTGTCTAGCCACAAGTTGAATCCTCACAACTTACTTAATCCCGGCAGAGCCCATAATACCATAAGGCTGCACTGGAAGCTAACTAAAACATGAACGACATAGTAATCTCTTTAATCCTGGGTGGCCAACCACAAGTGGAACTCACAAGCTTAAAACCCCTCACAGGTAGTAAACCCCCACACGATCCCCTGGTGAAAACCAGGTGTGCAGTCAAAAGCGACCACTCTACAACATGCAAACTCTCAGGGATTCACCACTTCAGCCTACTAGGGGCGTGGACCTGAGCAGCCGCCCACCATCAACCAATCCACCCAGGTGTTTCATTAGGGTTGTTAATTTTAAAATTTCAAACACTCACAACCAAT
Source organism: Lolium rigidum (assembly GCF_022539505.1). Classification (NCBI taxonomy): domain Eukaryota; kingdom Viridiplantae; phylum Streptophyta; class Magnoliopsida; order Poales; family Poaceae; genus Lolium; species Lolium rigidum. The sequence goes on from NC_061511.1 coordinate 137,703,236, forward strand.
AACGAAACAAAGATTTGGCATTTGATGTTGCAAAGCAAAATTAAGGCATCCTAGCAATGGGTTCGGGAGTAGCTACACACTACTAGGGTTTGCTAAGCATAGCATAATACTTTACTTTTGAAAATAAAATCCTACCATGCATACTAGTTTCAAAACACTAATGCATATATAAAATAAGTAGGATTTGAATGTCACTTGCCTTTTTGGTAGTCGAAGCGCGTTCACTTCTCTTAATCAAAATACGTGCCTCTCTGTACAAACTATAACATAGAATATAGCACACATGAACACACCATTCAACATGAATAAAATCAAACCAAGCAAACAACAAGTAATTATTCATTGTGTTTTAATCGTTGGATAAAGAAGATATGGCATGAGGTATGGCTTGCAAGATATGAGTTGGAGATATTGGACGGATGGGTCAAATACCTGGAAAGATCATGATTATCTAAGTTAAGTACTTAGAAGGAAATGATTGATAAGAACCTATGGCCAAATGTTGTTTGCTATTCAAGAATGGATAAATGGAATTATCCATGTGATAAAATCACACGAATCTCAAATGACGCAGCTCAACATTATTTAGTAACACTACAAGAAAAGTTCTGATAGACAACGTCTCAAAATCGTCCGCTAAGGGGTATTTTTCGTCGCCTATGGGCCTAACCCGACGATAT
>NC_061511.1:137704015-137781559 GCF_022539505.1 Lolium rigidum
GGAACATAAGAAATTATCGATACGTCGGAGACGTATCACTGCTGTACGCATCACACCTTCCTCTTGGGGTTCCCAACGGACGTGTGCTTTACCGTCACAAGCACCCACCTTGCCATCGGGTGTCTTCATGGGCCTCCAGTTGGGCCATACAGGATAGGGCAATAACAGTTACCCGAAGGGTAATGCCCACGTGAGTAGCCCCCGAGTGTCTAGCCGAAGATATTTCGGGTAGAGACTAAAGCATGCCTCCACCGAACGTTCTTCTCCCTTGATAATTCTGTTTCTCCTCGTGATAGCATCTTCTTCTTCTATCGGGTGCGCGTCCAGCGCTCCCGATGGGAGTAGCCCCCGATTCTAGGTATGGATGCTTGCAATCCGTGCGTAGACTCAAGTTGCGCTACTCGAATGTCTTCTTCTGCCGAAGTTTCCTGCAGGTCTTCATAGGTCATCCGATACATTTGCATCGGGGCTTCAAATTCTGGAAGTTTAATGCATAAAGGATATTGAGTAGCGTGTCCAGCTTTGTTGGTCAACTGCCGAAGGCAAAACAACGCTACTCTACACAGAATTAAGTCCCCGGGCATGATCCTGGGGTGCAAAAAAGTTCGTCGGGTGCGCATTTGGTGCTCCCGATGGGAGTAGAACCTAAGCTTCTTCTATTCAATCTTTCTTCCTCGCCCAAATTTATCGGGTGCGCGTCCAGTGCTCTCGATAGGAGTAGCCCCTGAGTCTAGGTGCGGATGTTTGCAACCGTGCATAGACTCAAGTTGATCCACACAATGATTTTAGTTTTTCCTCAGATGCTTTAATCAAAGTCGACGCCTTTCGTGACATCACTGATGATGTCACCACTGTTGTGGTTTGACTGGCAAGATGTGACCTGACAGGCCCACCCTACTTCTGCGCGGGCAGTTTTAGGAAATGACCAGTGCTTGCGCGTTCACCGAGGCGCCTCCTCGATTTCCGCACATCATGGGAATAATGGGCCGCCGGTTCCGTTTTCTTTGGAGTGACATGTGTACGACTGGATCTCTTTCCACCTCCCACGATGGCCTTGGAGTTATGGCCACGATTTTCCATCAGCCCATGTGTTATCACCAGATTTTGGCCAAATCAGGAGATGGGCCGTAGGTGAGATGGGCTTGAAGGTTAAACGCGTGGAGGATCTCTGAAGCGGCCTGACACGAAGAAGTTGGGCTAAATTGCCCATGTATCTGTATTATAGTAGATCACATCTTAATTTAGAAGTTAGAGTTTTACCCGTGCACGGTTAGGTGCACGCCTGAATTAGAAAGTCCCTTGGACTATAAATATGTATCTAGGGTTTATGAAATAAACAACAACCAACGTTCAACACAAATCAATCTCGGCGCATCGCCAACTCCTTCGTCTCAAGGGTTTCTTCCGGTAAGCACCATGCTGCCTAGATCGCATCTTGCGATCTAGGCAGCATAAGTTTATTCACGTTGTTCATGCGTTGCTCGTGCTGAAGCCTTTTTGATGGCGAGCAACGTAGTTATCTTAGATGTGTTAGGGTTAGCATTGTTCTTCGTATCATATGCTTGTCGTAGTGCAACCCTTATACATCTAGCCGCCCTTACACCTATCTTAGGTGTAGGGGCGGCACCCCGCTTGATCATTGTTTAGTAGATCCGATCCGTTACGGTTGCATCCTTGTTCTTCAAGGACTAGTTTAATATCCGCAATAGTTAGGCCTTACAAAGGGTTGGAGGATCCAGCGGCGTGTAGGGTGAAGTTTGCTAGCCCTAGACAGGACGTTCCGAGGATCAACCTCGTGTTGGTTTTTAGGCCCCGTCTAGGATCGGCTTACGATCACCGTACGCGAGCGCGAGGCCCAATCGTGAGTAGGATGATCCGATTATGCGGTGAAAACCCCAAATCATCGTAGATCGCTTTAGCTTTATCTTGATCAAGCAGGACCACCATATATTCGTACACCTCGTACGAATCATGGGTGGATCGGCTATTTGAGCCGATTCACAGGACAACCTGAGAGCCGATCGAGGCTCGTATTTAACGTTTACGTGTATGCCATGCAGGAAACTAAGCGAGGCATCATCTAACACCTTCCCGACCGGGTATAGGTCGAGTGGAACGCCCTTGCGACAGCATCGGACGTGTGACCAGAAGGCTTTGCGGGCCGTCGCTCTGAGGGACTGGGGCCAGCCGCAGCCCTGAGTTGTTCCCGGCTCTATGGTGTTGCCAGTCGCTGCCCGCCGGTGGGTTTCGACCGCAACACATTCGGCACGCCGGTGGGACCATCTTCGACATTCACCGCATCGCCATCTACATCCGAGATGGCGGAAAGCACTCCGGTCAAGTACGAGGATCGGCCGACGAGCTCAAGAAGAAGCATGACGAGATCAAGGCAGTCCTCGAAGCCGACCTCATCGGCTCTTTCCACGAACCCGTTCCCATGGCATCAGGTGGAAGGGGTTCTCACTCGAAGCGCGCTCGATGGAGTGGACCTGTCCGCCCCGTCAGAAGAATGCACCAGGTCGCTGCGTCAGGAGATCAACTTCATGGTGGCTCATTCGCTGCACCGCCACTCTGAGAGCCTGGTGAACACTTTGGAGCGTGTCGCTCTGCGCGTGATCCAGGAAATCATGAGCCACCGGTATTCTCCGTCGGGACCAGCTGCGGGGACTTACAAAGGAGAGATGCCACTCCGGTCCCGTCCATCGCTGCCGTTCGCGTTGGCAGCACCGAGGTGCCGAACTCATCGGCATACGTCGTCTACAAGATTGGTGGTGACCCTAGTGACTACCAATTCCTGCCTGAGGCGCCCAAGGAGATCCCGCACGGATACGCGTGCGCATACGTGCCAGACTGCAGTAACTGGGCACTCTCGAACCAGGCTGCAATAGCAGGGGTCTCTGGAACAGCAGGGGGAACGTCGGGAGCAGATCTTGAGAAGCAAACGTGGTTAGCTAAGTATGCCACTCCGACAAACCTCCAGAGCTCAGCTCCTGCAGTTGGCTCAGAACTGGAAAAGCAAGCATGGTCGGCTAAGTATGCCACCCCGGCGAATCTTCAGGGTTCGACACCTTCAGCCATCACCGCGGATCAGATTTGTACAATTCTGAAAGATCAGTTCGGCATGATGCCGAAAAGGAAGACGTTCGGCTATACCAAGCCGTACCCTAACGAGTACGAATTGATCCCGCTACCACCCAAATATCGGCTCCCTGACTTCACAAAGTTTAGTGGATCAGATGGTTCCAGCTCCATCGAGCATGTGAGCCGATATTTGGCACAGGCTGGGCACGATCTCGAGCATCGGACGAGCTGCGTGTGAGGTTCTTCGCACGGTCCCTCACGGGATCGGCTTTCGGATGGTACACATTGCTGCCACCAAACTCAATCCGGACTTGGAAGCGGTTGGAAGAGCAGTTCCACATACGAGTATCACTCGAGAGGCTTCAGAGGCTGGTATTGCCGATCTAGCACAAGTACGACGAAGCGCGGGAAACGAGTGTCGAGAATACATCCAGCGCTTCGGGACCATTAGGAACCGATGCTATTCGGTTCACGTAAGTGAAAAAGAAGCGATCGAGTTGGCGGTGGTGGGTCTCTCATCATCGATCAAGGGCGTGGCCTCCCAAGCGAGACTACCCTTCATTGGCGCACATGGTGCGAAGGCTGTCGGCATATGAACAGCGCCACCCGGATGTTTACCGGGACAAATTCAAGCGTGCGGTGGTCCTGGTTGAGACGAACGAGGATGAAGGTGCTGCGAGGAGATCGAGAGATAGCGGTGGCCGAATGGACTCGGGCGGCGAGCCCCGTGTCCTGCAAGTGGGTTAAGCCACAAGGCCCTCCAAAAGGGTTCGACTTCGACGTGACCAAAAGCTGAGCAGATTTTCGACCTCTTACTCACGGAGAAGCATATAAAGGTACCCGAAGGCCACAAGATCCCCACGGTGCGGGAGCTGAACGGAAAGCCATGCGCAAGTGGCATAACACGTTCACCCACACCACTAACGACTGCGGGGTGTGGCGTCGGCGAATCCAAATGGCGATAGAAAAAGGGCGGCTAATTTTCAACCAGTACGCCATGAAGGTCGACACACACCCCTTCCCCGCCATTAACATGGTGGAGTATACTTACCATGGAGGGTGCCAGCCAGATTTCTCGTGCAATATCAACATGGTGGGACCTGGGCACCACTCTGGTAAGGACGGAGATGAGGGCAGCTGCTCTCATAGCAAAGACACAGAGGAAGCCGCTCCACGCGATCGGCTCCGCCACGACGGCAAGCGCTACATCACAGAGGGAGAAGTGAAGAACGTAAGATATCAGCGACCTCTCTCTGATCACCTCCTCAACAAGTATGTGAATCAGTACGACCAACGCCGGCGATACAACGACGATGATGAAAGAGATCGTCTGGCTAGGGACGACAGGAGACGTCGTCGGCGTGATCACGACGAGGAGCGATATGAGCGCCACGCCAAGGAAAAGTCGAGGGAGCAAGACGACGTGGATAGGCACTGGGACTGCCCCTTCTTCAGACACTGCTGGGATTCAGGAATGAGCCGATTGCCTACAATCGGCAAGCGCCCGGAATGCAAACAAAGAAGAAGGATGCAGCTAACGTGTCCGTGTTCAAACGTCTAGGGCCTCTCCCGCCTCGGAACAAGCATGCTGAGTCCGCTCGGGTGGAAGATCTCGAGGAACTAGAGGACGATGATGAAGAAGACAAGTATCATCGGCCAAGGTGGTGCCCTGATGGGCTCAGCCGTTCCCAAAAACGAAGGGTTCAGCGTCTACGTGGGTTGGAAGAAGATGAAAGGGTATACCTGCACACGTTGAGGAAGGCACGGCCTGATCTGGCCGCCAAAATTCAGCGAACCCTGGACGAAGAAGGTCGGCCACAAAGAAAAGAGTGGCGCCCCAAGCAAAGGAAAGCCGATGATGAGACATCGGCTGGCACAAACATGGTGCTCATCCTCCCAACGGAGTTTACTGCTCGAGGATTAAACGATGCACTCAAGGTGGACGACGACGAGCGCATCGACATGACAAAGGATGAAGTTAGGCTGGTCTTATCCACTGGCCTGACCATGTAGCTGGAGCAAATCAATGAGCAAACGTGGCGATGCCGATCCAGATGATCGGCCCCAAGGATCTATGGAGGAACATTACAAGACCTTCATCGAGCAAGCAACGTGGAGGCCGATTCCAGCAATCGGCCAAAATTATCCTCACTGTACATTCTACCTGGGTTCAACATTCGATCCAACAGGGAATACCTGAAGAGCCGATACCATCAAATCCCTTGAAAGAATCAGCTCGGGGGGCACCCAGGTGGATAAAACACGAGGATATGCAGTAGAAGCGTCTTACAAATGCCCAGCAGCCCAAGATATCCTTTGATGATGGGTATCGAAGTATGGGGGCCGATACATAAATCGGCCGTAAAAAATTCAAAAAAAATTTAAGCACAGCCGATGCGCAGACATCGACTTAAGGATAGAAAGCCGATGCATGGCCATCGACTCAAGGGATACAACTGTTAGAGCAGCCTGGACGTGCAGATCAGGTTAAGGATGGGTTGCATCAGATCCGCCAAAGGAAAAGGACCCGATCTGACCTGCAAGGCGCGAGAAGTGGACTGAAGAAGCTCGGGGGGCAGCTCACTGATGTCTACGTTCCCCCTCCTTTCCTGTAGACAGTGTTGGGCCTCCAAGAGTAGAGGTTTGTAGAACAGCAGCAAGTTTCCCTTAAGTGGATACCCAAGGTTTATCGAACTCAGGGAGGAAGAGGTCAAAGATATCCCTCTCATGCAACCCTGCAACCACAAAGCAAGAAGTCTCTTGTGTCCCCAACACACCTAATAGGTGCACTAGTTCGGCGAAGAGATAGTGAAATACAGGTGGTATAAATAAGTATGAGCAGTAGCAACGGTGCCGAGAAAAGTGCTTGGCGTGTAGTTGATGGTGGTGGTATTGCGAGCGGTAGTAACGCGATAAAACGAGTAAACAAGCAGTAGTAACTCAGCGAGTAGTAACGCAGCGGTAGTAAACAAGCGAGTAGTAACTCGGTAGTATTTAGGAACAAGGCCTAGGGATTACACTTTCACTAGTGGACACTCTCAACATCGATCACATAACAGAACGGATAAATGCATACTCTACACTTTTGTTGGATGACGAACACATTGCGTAGGATTACACGAACCCTCAATGCCGGAGTTAACAAGCTCCACAATAATGCTCATGTTTAAGTAACCTTTAGTGTAAGATAGATCAACACTACTAAACCAAGTACTAGCATAGCATGCACACTTGTCACCTTCATGCATATGTAGGAGGAATAGATCACATCAATATTATCATAGCAATAGTTAACTCCATAATCTACAAGAGATCATGATCATAGCATAAACCAAGTACTAACACGGTGCACGCACTGTCACCTTTGCACACATGCAGGAGGAATAAACTACTTTAATAACAAATCACTAGAGTAGCACATGGATAGTAGTGATACAAAATGCTGCAATCTTAAAGAGATATAAATAAGCACCTCACTATGCCATTCAATGAGTAAGTATTCTGTGAAATCTAGCCTAAGAGACCCACACGGTGCACACACTGTCACCTTTACACACGTGGGACGAGGAGTCTCCGGAGATCACATAAGTAAAACTCACTTGACTAGCATAATGACATCTAGATTACAAGCATCATCATATGAATCTCAATCATGTAGGGCAGCTCATGAGATTATTGTATTGAACTACATAGGAGAGAGATGAACCACATAGCTACCGGTACAGCCCCGAGCCTCGATGGAGAACTACTCCCTCCTCATGGGAGCAGCAGCGGTGATGAAGATGGCGGTGGAGATGGCAGCGGTGTCGATGGAGAAGCCTTCCGGGGCACTTCCCCGCTCCGGCAGGGTGCCGGAACAGAGATCCTGTCCCCCGGATCTTGGCTTCGCGATGGCGGCGGCTGCGGCAGGTTTACGTGGGTTTCGTCAATTGCTATCGGGTTTTCGATCCGGGGGCTTTATATAGGCGAAGAGACGGCGCGAGGAGGGCTGACGGGGGGCCACACCATAGGGCGGCGCGGCCCCCTCTCGGCCGCGCCGGCCTAGGGTTTGGTGGCCCCGTGGCCCCCTCTCGGTCCTTCCCGGGTGTTCCGGATGCTTCCGATGAAAATAGGAACTTTGGCGTTGATTTCGTCCGATTCGAGAATATTTCGTTACTAGGATTTCGAAACCAAAAACAGCAGAAAACGAGAGCCGGCACTTCGGCATCTTGTTAATAGGTTAGTTCCAGAAAATGCACGAATATGACATAAAGTGTGCATAAAACATGTAGATAACATCAATAATGTGGCATGGAACACAAGAAATTATCGATACGTTGGAGACGTATCAGCATCCCCAAGCTTAGTTCTGCTCGTCCCGAGCAGGTAAAACGATAACAAAGATAATTTCTGGAGTGACATGCCATCATAAACTTGATCATACTATTTGTACAACATATGTAGAGAATGCAGCGATCAAAACAATGTGTATGACATGAGTAAACAAGTGAATCATATAGCAAAGACTTTTCATGAATAGCACTTCAAGACAAGCATCAATAAGTCTTGCATAAGAGTTAACTCATAAAGCAATAATTCAAAGTAAAGGTATTGAAGCAACACAAAAGAAGATTAAGTTTCAGCGGTTGCTTTCAACTTGTAACATATATATCTCATGGATATTGTCAACATAGAGTAATATAATAAGTGCAATAAGCAAGTATGTAAGAATCAATGCACAGTTCACACAAGTGTTTGCTTCTTAAGGTGGAGAGAAATAGGTGAACTGACTCAACATTGAAAGTAAAAGAATGGTCCTCATAGAGGAAAAGCATCGATTGCTATATTTGTGCTAGAGCTTTGATTTTGAAAACATAAAGAGAGCATAAAAGTAAAGTTTTGAGAGGTGTTTGTTGTTGTCAACGAATGGTAGCGGGTACTCTAACCCCCTTGCCGGACAAACCTTCAAAGAGCGGCTCCCATTTTATTTTATTTTTGGATGGCACTCCTTCCAACCTTTCTTTCACAAACCATGGCTAACCGAATCCTCGGGTGCCCGCCAACAATCTCATACCATGAAGGAGTACCTTTTTATTTTAGTTTTATTATGATGACACTCCTCCCAACCTTTGCTTACACAAGCCATGGCTAACCGAATCCTTCGGGTGCCGTCCAACAATCACATACCATGGAGGAGTGTCTATTTTTGGTTAATTAATTTGGGACTGGGAATCCCATTGCCGGCTCTTTTTGCAAAATTATTGGATAAGCGGATGAAGCCACTAGTCCATTGGTGAAAGTTGCCCAACAAGATTGAAAGATAAACACCACATACTTCCTCATGAGCTATAAAACATTGACACAAATAAGAGGTAATAAATTTGAATTGTTTAAAGGTAGCACTCAAGCAATTTACTTTGGAATGGCGGAGAAATACCATGTAGTAGGTAGGTATGGTGGACACAAATGGCATAGTGTTGGCTCAAGTATTTTGGATGCATGAGAAGTATTCCCTCTCGATACAAGGTTTAGGCTAGCAAGGCTTATTTGAAACAAACACAAGGATGAACCGGTGCAGCAAAACTCACATAAAAGACATATTGAAAACATTATAAGACTCTACACCGTCTTCCTTGTTGTTCAAACTCAATACTAGAAATTATCTAGACCTTAGAGAGACCAATTATGCAAACCAAATTTTAGCATGCTCTATGTATTCTTCACTAATAGGTGCAAAGTATATGATGCAAGAGCTTAAACATGAGCACAACAATTGCCAAGTATCACATTACCCAAGACATTATAGCAATTACTACATGTATCATTTTCCAATTCCAACCATATAACAATTTAACGAAGAGGAAACTTCGCCATGAATATTATGAGCTAAGAACACATGTGTTCATACGAACCAGCGGAGCGTGTCTCTCTCCCACACAAGCATGATGTAATCAAATTTATTCAAACACAAACAAAAACAAAAGCAAACAAACAGACGCTCCAAGAAAAAGCACATAAGATGTGACCGAATAAAAATATAGTTTCAAGAGAAGGAACCTGATAATTTGCCGATGAAGAAGGGGATGCCTTGGGCATCCCCAAGCTTAGACGCTTGAGTCTTCTTGATATATGCAGGGGTGAACCACCGGGTGCATCCCCAAGCTTAGAGTTTTCACTCTTCTTGATCATAGTATATCATCCTCCTCTCTTGACCCTTGAAAACTTCCTCCACACCAAACTCGAAACAACTCATTAGAGGGTTAGTGCATAATAAAAATTAACATGTTCAGAGGTGACACAATCATTCTTAACACTTCTGGACATTGCATAAAGCTACTGGACATTAATGGATCAAAGAAATTCATCCAACATAGCAAAAGAGGCAATGCGAAATAAAAGGCAGAATCTGTCAAAACAGAACAGTCCGTAAAGATGGATTTTATTAGGCCACCAGACCTGCTCAAACGAAAATGCTCAAATTGAATGAAAGTTGCGTACATATCTGAGGATCATGCTCGTAAATTGGCATAATTTTCTGAGCTTCCTGCAGGGCAGTGGGCTCAGATTCGTGACAGCAAAGAAATCTGGAACTGCGCAGTAATCCAAATCTAGTACTTACTTTTCTATCAACGGCTTAACTTGGCACAACAAAACTCAAAACTAAGATAAGGAGAGGTTGCTACAGTAGTAAACAACTTCCAAGACACAAATATAAAACAAAGTACTGTAGCAAAATAACACATGGGTTATCTCCCAAGAAGTTCTTTCTTTTTAGCCATTAAGATGGGCTCAGCAGTTTTAATGATGCACTCGCAAGAAATAGTATTTGAAGCAAAAGAGAGCATCAAGAGGCAAATTCAAAACACATTTAAGTCTAACATGCTTCCTATGCATAGGAATCTTGTAAATAAACAAGTTCATGAAGAGCAAAGTATCAAGCATAGGAAGATAAAACAAGTGTAGCTTCAAAAATTTCAGCACATAGAGAGGCATTTTAGTAACATGAAAATTTCTACAACCATATTTTCCTCTCTCATAATAACTTTCAGTAGCATCATGAGCAAACTCAACAATATAACTATCAAATGAAACATTCTTATCATGAGTCTCATGCATAAAATTATTACTACTCCCAACATAAGCATAATCAGTTTTATTAGTTGTAGTGGGAGCAAATTCAACAAAGTAGCTATCATTATTATTCTCATCAAGTGTAGGAGGCATAGTATAATCACAACAAAATTTACTCTCCATAGTAGGCGGCACTAAAAGACCAATATCATTATAATCATCATAAATAGGAGGCAAAGTATCATCAAAGTAAATTTTCTCCTCAATGCTTGGGGGACTAAAAAGATCATGAAAACCAGCTTCCCCAAGCTTAGAACTTTCTATATCATTATCAACAATGGTGTTCAAAGCGTTCATACTAATATTACTACCAGCATGCAAACAAGATTTCATAGGTTTTTTAATTTTCGCATCAAACAATCCATGTTTTAAATCAGGAAATAGAATAAGAAGCTCACTCTTGTACATTATGCCAAACTAGTGTAAACAAGAAACAACAAGATGCAATTGCGGGATCTAAAGGAAATAGCTTTGAGCACACACACGACGGCGCCGGAAAAATACTTTACCCGGGACCGTAGTATGAGAGCCTTTTACCTTTCCTCCCCGGCAACGGCGCCGGAAAAGTGCTTGATGTCTACGTTCCCCCTCCTTTCACGTAGACAGTGTTGGGCCTCCAAGAGTAGAGGTTTGTAGAACAGCGAGCAAGTTTCCCTTAAGTGGATACCCAAGGTTTATCGAACTCGGGGAGGAAGAGGTCAAAGATATCCCTCTCATGCAACCCTGCAACCACAAAGCAAGAAGTCTCTTGTGTCCCCAACACACCTAATAGGTGCACTAGTTCGGCGAAGAGATAGTGAAATACGGGTGGTATAAATAAGTATGAGCAGTAGCAACGGTGCCGAGAAAAGTGCTTGGCGTGTAGTTGATGGTGGTGGTATTGCAGCAGTAGTAACGCAGATAAAACAGTAAACAAGCAGTAGTAACTCAGCAGTAGTAACGCAGCAGTAGTAAACAAGCGGTAGTAACTCGGTAGTATTTAGGAACAAGGCCTAGGGATTACACTTTCACTAGTGGACACTCTCAACATCGATCACATAACGAACGGATAAATGCATACTCTACACTTTTGTTGGATGACGAACACATTGCGTAGGATTACACGAACCCTCAATGCCGGAGTTAACAAGCTCCACAATAATGCTCATGTTTAAGTAACCTTTAGTGTAAGATAGATCAACACTACTAAACCAAGTACTAGCATAGCATGCACACTTGTCACCTTCATGCATATGTAGGAGGAATAGATCACATCAATATTATCATAGCAATAGTTAACTCCATAATCTACAAGAGATCATGATCATAGCATAAACCAAGTACTAACACGGTGCACGCACTGTCACCTTTGCACACATGCAGGAGGAATAAACTACTTTAATAACAAATCACTAGAGTAGCACATGGATAGTAGTGATACAAAATGCTGCAATCTTAAAGAGATATAAATAAGCACCTCACTATGCCATTCAATGAGTAAGTATTCGTGAAATCTAGCCTAAGAGACCCACACGGTGCACACACTTGTCACCTTTACACACGTGGGACGAGGAGTCTCCGGAGATCACATAAGTAAAACTCACTTGACTAGCATAATGACATCTAGATTACAAGCATCATCATATGAATCTCAATCATGTAGGGCAGCTCATGAGATTATTGTATTGAACTACATAGGAGAGAGATGAACCACATAGCTACCGGTACAGCCCCGAGCCTCGATGGAGAACTACTCCCTCCTCATGGGAGCAGCAGCGGTGATGAAGATGGCGGTGGAGATGGCAGCGGTGTCGATGGAGAAGCCTTCAGGGGCACTTCCCCGCTCCGGCGGGGTGCCGGAACAGAGATCCTGTCCCCGGATCTTGGCTTCGCGATGGCGGCGGCTCGGCGGGTTTCTGTGGGTTTCGTCAATTGCTATCGGGTTTTCCGATCCGGGGGCTTTATATAGGCGAAGAGACGGCGCGGGGAGGGCTGACAGGGGGGCCACACCATAGGGCGGCGCGGCCCCCCTGCGGCCGCGCCGGCCCTAGGGTTTGGTGGCCCTGTGGCCCCCTCCGGTCCTTCCCGGGTGTTCTGGATGCTTCCGATGAAAATAGGAACTTTGGCGTTGATTTCGTCCGATTCGAGAATATTTCGTTACTAGGATTTCGAAACCAAAAACGGCGAAAACGAGAGCTGGCACTTCGGCATCTTGTTAATAGGTTAGTTCCAGAAAATGCACGAATATGACATAAAGTGTGCATAAAACATGTAGATAACATCAATAATGTGGCATGGAACACAAGAAATTATCGATACGTTGGAGACGTATCACTCACCCTGAAGGTTCTCTGCTCTGGGGAGCCGATTTTGTTCAAATCGGCTGGCTCTGCATTATGACGTGAGGCCAATGGCGGCACATTTGGCTGATTCATTATCGTTCTCGCCTTGACTGAGGCTCGGGGGGCAGCTTGTCCTGAAAGACCCTTTGCTATAGGGAGCCGATTTTGTTGAAATCGGCTGGCTCTGCATCATGACTTGGAAACCGATGGTGACACGTTTGGTTAGCCCACTGCTGTTCTCGCCTTGATGGAGGCTCGAGGGGCAACTGACTGCGTAGATATTCTGTTCTTAAGAAGCCGATTGAGATTTCATCGGATGGCCCTCCATCATAACCTTTTTCAAGGGGATTGGGCAGGTTTGAAGAGTATCACTGAACATCTGAATGTCCAGAAGTATCGGCTTCAGCATCAAGTCGTTTCAGCAGCGGTTCTGGGGCTCTCTCAAAGGCGTTGGTCTGCCTCGTTGTCCACCAGAGCTCAAAGTCATCGGTCGGAAAAGGTGAAAGATAGATCGTGAAGGACTGATAGGTTAACATCAGCTTTTGAGCATTGATCAAGATCACGATCACTCCAACGTCAAAGAGATGAAGAATGGATCATGAGAGACCGATACGTTGGCATCGGCTCATTGAGCATTGGCTAAGTGACGATCGACGGGATCAGTATGAAGGGAAATCGGCTAAATTGGCATAAAGGAAATCGGCAAAATCAAATTGGGGAATTTCTTCATTGATAAACGAGATTTCTTACATAGAAGAGCTGATTGCTCTCAAAAGGGAGTACTAAGGGGATACATTGCCCCGTCTACTACTACTGATCCTATGCTAAGGGTCCTATCTACGGGCCGTCGCTGCCCTCGTCGTCACCCTCGTCGCCGCTGTCGGCGCTGCTCCCGGCGGGCTCGTCGTCGCTGCTGTAGCGGCCGCCGGCAGGACCTTCGTTGTCCTCATCCTCCTCCTCGTCGTCGTCGTCGTCGCTGTCGTAGTCACTGAGATTCCCCGGCCAGGGGCAGTGGCGCTTGGCCGGCGGCTCGTCGGAGGGGCTGTCGTCGTCGTCCTCTTCCTCCTCCTCCTCCTTCACCTCCTCGGAGGAGGTGAAGTCATCCCAGGAGAAGCGATCGTCATCGCTCTCCTCCTCCGATTCCCCGTCGGCGAGGAAGCGGAGGTCACTCTCCCCGTCCGTCGAGGACTTGTCGTCCTCGGACCAGATGGAGAAGTCATGGCCGGGATCCTCCCCGGCCTCTATGGCGCGGCGGGTGTTGGCCGCATGGACCTCTCGTGGGTCCCGTTCTGGCGTCGGCTCGTGGGAGGAAGAGGACTCGAGGGAAAGTCCCGATGAGGCGGAGGAAGACGAAGACGTGGTGCGCAGAAGGGCTTTTGGAGTGCTAATGCGGAGAGGATGAGGAGGAGAACTGTTCGGTGCGGTTAAATAAAAGAAGTGGGGATTTAATGTTCGAACAGTTTTCGAGGAGGTGGTGCCAAAAAACTGTCAAATCGTGCGAGAGAAGTTGGGAAGGCAAGTCGTCATGATGAAAAATACTGCGACGGTTCCGCTCCGCCACGACATGACCCCTTGGAGGAAAAAGCAGTGGTTTTGAAATTATCATTACCAAAACCAGGGGGGCATGTGTTATCACCGGATTTTGGCCAAATCGGGAGATGGGCCGTAGGTGAGATGGGCTTGAAGGTTAAACGCGTGGAGGATCTCGCGAAGCGGCCGACACGAAGAAGTTGGGCTAAATTGCCCATGTATCTGTATTATAGTAGATCGCATCTTAATTTAGAAGTTAGAGTTTTACCCGTGCACGGTTAGGTGCACGCCTGAATTAGAAAGTCCCTTGGACTATAAATATGTATCTAGGGTTTATGAAATAAACAACAACCAACGTTCAACACAATCAATCTCGGCGCATCGCCAACTCCTTCGTCTCGAGGGTTTCTTCCGGTAAGCACCATGCTGCCTAGATCGCATCTTGCGATCTAGGCGACATAAGCTTATTTACGTTGTTCATGCGTTGCTCGTGCTCGAAGCCTTTTGATGGCGAGCAACGTAGTTATCTTAGATGTGTTAGGGTTAGCATTGTTCTTCGTATCATATGCTGTCGTAGTGCAACCCTTATACATCTGGCCGCCCTTACACCTATCTTAGGTGTAGGGGCGGCACCCCGCTTGATCTTTGTTTAGTAGATCCGATCCGTTACGGTTGCATCCTTGTTCTTCAAGGATTAGTTTAATATCCGCAATAGTTAGGCCTTACAAAGGGTTGGAGGATCCAGCGGCGTGTAGGGTGAAGTTTGCTAGCCCTAGACATGACGTTCCGAGGATCAACCTCGTGTTGGTTTTTAGGCCCTGTCTAGGATCGGCTTACGATCACCGTACGCGAGCGCGAGGCCCAATCGTGAGTAGGATGATCCGATTATGCGGTGAAAACCCCAAATCGTCGTAGATCGCTTTAGCTTTATCTTGATCAAGCAGGACCACCATATATTCGTACACCTCGTACGAATCATGGGTGGATCGGCTCTTTGAGCCGATTCACAGGACAACCTGAGAGCCGATCGAGGCTCGTATTTAACGTTTACGTGTATGCCATGCAGGAAACTAAGCGAGGCATCATCTAACACCTTCCTGACCAGGTATAGGTCAGGTGGCACGCTTTGCGACAGCATCGGACGTGTGACCAGAAGGCTTTGCGGGCCGTCGCTCTGAGGGACTGGGGCCAGCCGCAGCCCTGAGTTGTTCCCGGCTCTACGATGTTGCCAGTCGCTGCCCGCCGGTGGGTTTCTGACCGCAACACCATGCTATAAATAAGGGGTCTTCCCATTGTTTTTTACTTTTTACACTTCCTCACTGCTCATCTTCTTCCTCAGCCATTCACATATGCCCCTTCTCTCAAAAGCTCCGGTCGCCATGGGCAAGAAGAAGAGCACCAGCGCGTCAGGCACGAGCAAGGTCATCCATGATTGGAGCGCCTCCACCATTTCGAATCGCGAAGTGAACAAGCTGCGCACCCTCGGCCTCATCTCTTCATCCGGCAACGACATTCATCTCCCTGGTCCATCTTCTCGCCCAAAGCCCCCTAAGGGCTTTACTGTTATGTTTGTTGCCTTCCTGTTTCGTGGGCTTTCTCTTCCTGCCCATGAATTTCTTCGTTCCCTTCTCTTTTTCTATGGGATCCAGCTCTGGCAGCTGACCCCAAATTCCATTCTCCATCTCTCCATTTTCATCACTGTATGCGAGGCTTTCCTCGGCATCGATCCCCACTGGGGTTTATGGAGGAAAATCTTCTATGTCAAGCCCCCCCGTCGTCGGTGGCGTTGGCTTTGTTGTTAGAAAGGAGGTTGATTACTTCAACTTCCCGATGAAAGAATATGTCCAGGGCTGGCGTCACAAATGGTTCTACCTGCGAGATACTCCAGCATCTGGGCGCCGCTCCAACCTTCCTCCGTTCAAAGACGTCCTGGTGGCTCAGCCGAAGAAATCCTGGTGAAACATCATGTCCCCCGAAGAAAGCGCTATAGCCGACAAGCTGTTCGAACATGTCGTAGACCTAAAGAACACAGGAGGCTTAACCATGTGCGGCACTGAGGTAGTCTCAGTGTTCCTAAAACGTCGGGTGCAGCCGCTGATGTCTCGGCCTCACCAGCTGTGACTGTATGTTAGCAAGGATGACAAGTCGAGAGTCAGCTCTACCGACCTGTCGGATGATGAACTTCGCGACGAGGTGCGTCGTCTTACTTGCTTCAGCATGAAGGACAACATTGTCCTAACTTCGGCTCGTCCTCCATATGATTTCGAGCACCTTCCGGGTGAGGTAATTTTTACTACATTTGCTTCAATTATTATCGTTATTCTGTGTTCTAATCTTTCACTAATTTCTTCGCCTGTCAACAGGCTTCCACCGTAGCTCAATGTTATCCTCCTACACCCGAAAGTGGTGTAGAACTAGAGACTCTGAAGAAACCTTGGACGCCCAGCACGCCCTTGAGGATAGAGACGTCCAAGGGGATGAAGCCCCTGAAGACGATGTTTTCACCAGGAGTAAGCGGTGCATGAGGATAAACGAAGATTTGATCACCACGGCTGAATCGAGTCCTAGCGGACAAGATGATGATGCCGATGAAACCGCATCGCCTCCCCCTGCTGCAACAGGCTTTTTTGCTGCCGAAGATGACTTGGACCTGTAAGTGTCTTATCTTTTTATTTTTAGCTAACCTTCTTTGTTTTCGCATGATGAATGCCCTTGCTTTCCAAGCAGCTCCTACGACAACGACGAACTCCCTCTCGCAAAGAGGGCTAAGTTGCTCTCCGGGAAGGCCGAATCAGCTAAGGAATCGAATCCTTCACCTGCCGAACCGATGCCGCCCTCAAGGACGACCGTAGGAAAGGTTCCGGTGTCGAAGGTTAATCCTTTTGGCAACACCCCCGTTCCTTCAGCTGCTCGTGATCATGTAAATGAAACATCTAACTTGGCTTTCTTCTTTTGTGGTGAATTTCTATGTTCGGCTGAAGTTCCTTGACCTTTTCCCTTGTAGCCAATTTATGCCACAGTTGACGCAGTGGCAGATTTTGCTGATCAATTTACCCACCTGGAATCTGAGAATGTTCAGCTTCGGAAGACCATCAAAGTTTCGGTTGACCAAGTGCTGGAGGCTAACAAGCTCACAGCCGAAGCCCAGAATGAAAACATCTTGCTGAAGGATGAACTAAAGAAGCTGAAACAGAAGATAAAGGATGAGCACGATGCCAGACGCGAGGCTGCTATCGCTGCCGATAAGAAGGAAGGCGCCCTCCACGAGTCTATCACGAACTTGCTTAATGAGTTCCTCCATTTTTAAGTGCAAGATATTTCCGCAATATTGTCCTCCAAATTGCTTATTTGCCTTTTTCAGGTGTTGCCGACGTGCCTATCAATCGAGCATGCAGGCTTCGGGAGGACTCGATGTCTGACGCGCTCTCGCTCGCTACTGATGCCAATATCCAAGTTCTTGAGCTGCTGCAAAAGACCAAGGGAGCACTGTCGAGGTTGTTCTCGATGATATTCCCGAAGATAAAGCAAGACAAGACTCTTGGCAAGATGGCAGACGCTTTCTCCGTCAACCCTTCTGAGCCTATAGAGGTACTAAAGCGGCGCTCCCGACTGTTTGGAGCAGTCCTTACAATTCAACTGCTGATGGGTCATGGGCTAAGCTCCGAACTAGAAAAGTTATCCAAGGCGCTGCCCGTAGACGAGAACAATTGCCTAGTCAATCTTGATCCCTACAAACAATCGGCAGTGAAATGCGCCAATCAGCTTCTCAAATTGGTTGATGAAGCGAAGACCAAATCCGCGCCTGAAGCTGCTCCTGGCTCATCATCGGCTCTCCCCTGATTAAACTCTTGCTCTGTTGCTGTAATTAAACCTTGATATAATCTAGGCCTATTTTATACTGGCTCTGTTGCCAGTGCCAATACTCTTTTTGAATGTAATATACGTGCAGCGCTCCCGATGGGAGTTTCTACCAATGCTGTTCTGAATTCAGAGTTGTGCTGCAGATTCCTCCAACTTCTTCCCATGCCGATTCTTCTTTGAATTCTTCGACTAATGATGAGTCCGATCTTGTTCGGCGTTTGCGTGATCGAATAACCCGGCTGAACAAAGACATAGTCACCCTTCACGCGATGGCGGCATTAATAAAGAGAAAAAGCGAGATTGCCACTGCGATTGAACAACACGCTCTTGACCGTCTTCATATTGCTACTGAAAGTTTGAGCTGTAAGTGTCCATCCATCTTTCGAATTTTATTGAGGCTTGAACACCCCTTGACTGATTTTTGCTTCTCAACAGTCGTGGCTTCTGATTCGGCAGAAGAGAACAAAAGGATCCACGAAAAGATCGAGGCGATGACCAATGTTGCTCACCCGAAGCATGAATTGTGGTCCCATCGACCGAAGGCTGTTGTTGTGGCCAGATTTGAGCATCGAGCAGAGAAGGTGCATTATTATTTTGACAAGTATCATGCTCATCTCTCGATGGTATGGAGGACCTTGTTTCCTTTGGACCAAGCACCCAAGACTTTATCTGCTCTGTTTACCCGATTCAAGACTCCAGAGAGGATTCGACTGTTGGTGCGGAAGGAACTCCTGGCCGGCGCTGAACTTGCTCTTGCTTCAGTTTTAGCGTGTCATCCGACTTTAGATTTGGAGACCATAGCAAATACCAGTAGGAGATTAGACCAATATTATGACATTGCTAGAAATCCCGCATATACTATCATCTCTCGGATGGAAACATGCATTGAGAGAGATCTGAAGGCCCGAGAAGACCAAGGAAACCTGCCATAAAGTTATGTGCACATATATATGTAATGACCTTGTATTCACAAGGGGTAGTCCCGTATGTAACTTAATGTGTGGTTTACACACCGTGTACTTTTGGTGAATTTGCTAATTCGATTAATAATTATTTGTCGAGGGCGGCTGACTGATCAAGTCAGCCTGCTCTCCCGACGACTCTGTTGTAATTGCAAGTTTATTGCGGAGCCGATGTGTAAGTTCTGTAAGAGCGACAACCGTTGATACGTACAAAACGTATCTACTTTCCCGAACACTTTTGCTATTGTTTTGCCTCTAATTTGTGTCTATTGGATACAAGTAACACGGACTAACGCTGTTTTCAGCAGAATTACCCTGGTGTCTTGTTTTTGTGCAGAAACTCAACTTTCAGGAAAATCCCCGGGATTAATTCCAATGGGCCTATTTTCACAGAAGAGGGACGGAGCCAGAAGACCAGAAAGGAGGGGGGCCACGAGGCGGCCACCCCACAGGGCGGCGCGGTGGGCCCCTAGGCCGCGCCGGCCTATGGTGGCGGCGCCTCGGCCAGCCTCCGACGCCCCCCTCTGGACTACTTAAGGGTTTCGACCTAAAAACGCACGGGGGTTAGACGAAATTGCCAGAAGACATCCAGAACTCCGCCGCCATCGCGAAACTCCGTCTCGGGACCGAAACTCGTTCCGGCACTCTGCCGGGACGGGGAATTGGAGGAGATCATCGCCATCATCACCACCGACGCCTCTCCATCAACCAGCCATGCTTCCCCCATCCATGTGTGAGTAATTCCCCCGCTGTAGGCTGAAGGGGATGGTAGGAATTGGATGAGATTGGTCATGTAATAGCATAAGATTGTTAGGGCATAGTGCCTAGTATCCGTAATTGGTACTTTTATGATATTGTTGCAACTTGTTATGCTTAATGCTTGTCACTAGGGCCCGAGTGCCATGATCTCAGATCTGAACATGTTATTGTTTCATGATGATATTCATTGTTTTATGATCTTACCCGCAAGTTGTATACACATATTGCTGTCCGGAACCCGAGGCCCCAAAGTGACGAAATTGGGACAACCGGAGGGGAAGGCTGTGATATGAGGATCACATGTGTTCATGGAGTGTTAATGCTTTGCTCCGGTGCTCTATTAAAAGGAGTACCTTAATTATCAGTAGATTCCCTAGAGGCCCGGCTGCCACCGGCTGGTAGGACAAAAGATGTTGTGCAAGTTTCTCATTGCGAGCACGTACGACTATATATGGAACACATGCCTATGGTTGTTTAGTACTTGGATACCGTTTTATTATTATCTGCAAATGCCCTACTTTGATTGTTACATGAGTTCTCTCATCCATGGAGCGCCCGTTCATCCATCCCTATGCCTACAGTATTTTAATTCTGTTGTTTACTATAATCACTACTGCTGTCTTTGTTACACTGCTGCTGATATTTCACTACTGCTACTACTATAAAACTGTTGCTACTGATAAACTCTTGCGAGCAAGTCTGTTTCCAGGTGCAGCTGAATTGACAACTCCGTTGTTAAGGCCTACAAATATTCTTTGGCTCCCCTTGTGTTGAATCAATAAATTGGGTTTTACTTCACTCGAAGACTGTTGCGATCCCCTATACTTGTGGGTCATCAAGACTATTTTCTGGCGCCGTTACCGGGGAGCATAGCTTTATTTGCAAGTTCACTTGGATTGATATTGTTCGCTGCAAATTCTCCATCATGGGTAAACCTCGCGATACTAAAGTCGCCATATTACCATCCACTACAAGAAAAGGTACAACTCTGAGTACCTCTGCTGCTCTTGATTCACCCTCTGTGATAGGTAAACTTGTTTCACCACCACAAGCTTTAAGGAATTTCTATTTTCGTGCCCCTGGTTCGTTAGTTGTACTCAGTTTTCCCCAGTCCCTTAGTTTTTCCTCAGTTTTCCCCTCCTCTAGTTTGAAACACGCACAAGTGATGGAACGGCCGGTAGCCGTCAGGTCGGAGGCCTTGACCGTTAGTCCGACCGGGTGGGGCCGCACGGGGGCAGCTCCTCGCCGACCGTCTCGTGCCGACGGGTAGGGTCGGGAGACACGTCGGAGCAGCCATCCATCTATCGCCGACGTGTGGGCCGTTTTATTTCATGATTTTATACGCGGTGCTGCCAATGACAAATGGGGCCGCTCTATAGGGCTGCCGCAGCCAATGACCGATGGGGTCGTCTATTTTTCAGGAAAAGACATATATTGCCGCTCCGTGGGGCTGCCGCAGCCAATGACCAGTGGGGTCGTCTATTTATTTAGAGAAACTCATATATTGCCGCTCCGTGGGGCCTCCGCAGCCAATGACCAAGTGGGGTCGTCTATTTTTCAGGAAAAGACAGACATATATTGCCGCTCCGTAGGGCTGCCGCAGCCAATGACCGAGTGGGGTCGTCTATTTATTTAGAGAAAATCATATATTGCCGCTCTGTGGGGCCTCCGCAGCCAATGACCAGTGGGGTCGTCTATTTTTCAGGAAAAGACACATATTGTCGCTCTGTGTGGCTGCCGCAGCCAATGACCAGTGGGATCGTCTACTTATTTAGAGAGAAAAAATCATATATTGCCGCTGTGGGGCCTGCGCAGCCAATGACCAGTGGGT
Source organism: Lolium rigidum (assembly GCF_022539505.1). Lineage (NCBI taxonomy): Eukaryota > Viridiplantae > Streptophyta > Magnoliopsida > Poales > Poaceae > Lolium > Lolium rigidum. The sequence continues at coordinate 137,725,471 of NC_061511.1, forward strand.
CGTCTATTTTTCAGGAAAACTCACATATTGCCGCTCTGATATATGTCTTTAGAGAATATCATAGAGAGAAGCAACAAGTTCGCTAATTAATTATTCTTAAGCTAGACCGGAGAATCGCTGGCAGCTCGTTCCCCACTGTCGGACGGAGCAGCCATCGCCGACGCCTCGTCGCGCCGCCGGCTCTGTCCCCCGGCGGCGTCGGACGAACCGCGGCGCCGCACGTCAACCACGGCTCCAAGCACTTGTTTCGTCCGCACGCATTGTACCCACCCCGGGAAAGTCCGCCGCAAGCGGATCCGCCGCCCACGACGACCGGGATTTGTTCCGCGCACCAATTAGTATAGCTTTGTAAGACCTCCGCTTCGCACTCCCCCGCCCCCTAATCGATTCGGTTCCCGTAATTTATTGGAGTTTGCAGGTACGAAATAGTCCTCAATGTCTGGTCGTAGCGGGTGCACCGGCGAGGGTGGGGATTCGATCATGTCGTGGCCACGTTCTACTTCTCCTACCTCGTCGGAAGTGCAGGTATCTAGCTTCAGCTCTCTGTACTACCGTCGAATTTGAAGTTCCGCCATGGCCTGTTGGGGTGATTTCAGTTGTTCTTTTTTCCATTATTGTTACAGTTAGCCAGGCAAGCCGATGATCCATGGTACATTGCATACCAAGATGAATCAACCCAGTGGTGTAGCCAGAGGATGGATTTGGAGGAGAAGGTGGCCAATTTAGGTGATGAATTGGCCCGTAAAAACCTCGATGATATTCGAGCTGAAGCGTATTGTGGAGGAAGAAAAGAAGAATTCAGAGCTTATTCGCAAGGAGAAGTTGAGAGTTGAGACAGATCTTGCCGTATTTGATCAAGTGGTAGAAAATCTAGAACATGAACTTAAAGTGATGGGAGAGGAGAAAAGTAGATTCATCTCGTGCGGTTTTATTAGGTGTCATCTCTTGTCCTAGCAGTTATGTGGTTCTGGTAGACGATTTAGTATAGAATTGTTATTCAGTAGATGGCTCTAACCACTGTATTTTGTTGTGGCTCTAAGCACTGTATTTTGGTGTACAATTTCCTACTTGTGCTACGTAATGCGCACGATAATTTTAGAATGCATGAACATTTTATAAAAGTGAAGGGATCCCAAAAGTGAAAGCATGTACCAGCCTCCGGATCAAATACATATCAATATCTTCCCAATCAAGTTGGGATAGAATTCAAATCATACATACGGATGTACATGGACACATCAAGAACGTGGAGAATCTTTTTTTGAGACGGAGGTAGTAGTTCGAACAATTTTATCCCATTTGGCAATTGAAAAATACAAATTTATCATAATTTATCCCAATTTGCGGCGTCGAACACGGTCATCTGCGCCATCAAACGTTGAAGCGATGTTATCGGCGATGGCTTCAATGTTCGTGGCATCGATGACCGGTGTCGGAACCGCCGCTGTCTTGGTGTACTTCATCGGCGACGGATCTGCGGAGGGCTGGATCGGCGGCTTTGCAGCCGCGGTTGTAGACGATGGCTTCAATCGTCTTGGCATCGATTCGCACTCTCGGCACCGGAAGTGAGACATCAACAGGCTCCGACATTGAAGGCTGGGTCTGCGCCATCGAAGCGATGTTGTAGGCGATGGCTTCAATGTTCGTGGCATCGATGACCACTGTCGGCACGGCCGCCGTCTTGGTGTTCTTCATCATTCAACAGATCTGAGAATAGAATCCTGTTGGGGGATGACCCCCGGTATGCCAAAGGCATGCCAAACCGGATGGTTTGAGCCATCAAGATACCGGTTTAATGTTCGTACCGGAACTTAAAGATAGGAACTTAGCTGAGTGAGGCTAAGCCGGTATCCCCAAGAGGGGTATACCGGAATCAGGTAAGAAGATACCGGATCTCCGGAATAACGAGCGAGGTCGGCGGGATCTGGTCAAAGATTCTCTCCGAGCTAGAAGACAAAGATGAGCTAAGCAAAGTAACTTTAGACGAAGGGCTGACGATAAAGAGAAGGGTGACGGTCAAAGAAGCCGGAGGACGTCAGCGTCTCTGATTAAAGAGGGCTCCGGTGTCTTCTATGATTAAAGTAGCTTTGTAAAGTAGTTTGTCTAGTCAAAGATGCCATTAGGGTTTCTTGCCCTGTAAGCCACCTCTCCCCTATATAAGGAGAGGGGGCAGCCCTTCTTACAGACAGACGCGCAAGAATAGAGAATAGCTTGTACTGAGAAACTTGTAACCTGTTTAGATCAATAAAGATGATGATCTAGAGCGAGTTCTTCCTTATGTCTTTCTTCTTCAACCTCTAGCCTTGGCTAAGTTCTTGAGGAAACCATCCGGAAGTTCATCCCATCTAATCACAAACCCTCCCCCGAATCCTCTTGCGTCCATTCGGCCCCAACTTAAGCCATCCTATGGCATCTGTCTGTTCACCACGACGACAGTTGGCGCCCACCGTGGGGCATGAAGTGGCGCATGCTGGAATACACATTCGGGCGGGCCTCCTCGAGTTCGCCGGCGAGCGGACAGTGTCCGCGCTCGTCCGCAGCTTCTACTCCATCGACTTCATCAACGACAACGCGGGCTGCTTCGCCAACGGCGGCATCTTCCCCAAGAACGGCCGCATCATCGAGTTCGGCAGCCACCGCGTCTACTTCGGCACCGTCCCCGTGCGCCGGCGCCTCTCGCCGGTGCTGGTGGCACCGGACCCGCCCGGATGGCTCCGTGCTGGTCGCGCCGCCGGCAGCGTCGAGGTAATGATGACCGGTGTGGCTGGTGCGGGAAAGGAGGTTGCAACCGAAGGTGCCTGGTCGCGCGGTTTCGACCCGTGCGGCTAAGCCACCGCTGGAGCGCGACGCAGGCGCAGCGGGAGCATCATCCGCGCCACCAGAGACACCGCTCCAGGCGGCGATGAACTTCCTCGCCACCCCCATCGCACAGAACGTCGATCCGGCAGTGGCTCAGGCGGAGCTGGAGGCGCAGCGCCAGAAGGTGCTCGAGAGCGGCAAGGATATCATCCGGGCGCAGCGCGAGCTGAACCTAACCCTACGTGAGTACAACGCTGCCCATGGCTTTGCTTCTGTTAGCGCGCATGCTGCTAGGATGCCGGAAAACCGGCTAAAAGCTCGCAACCTAGATCAGGATCTGCGTAAGGAGATTCTTACCGGCAAGAGTGCCTCTGCATCTGTTAGCATTGTAGAGAAGCCTAAGTACAGTAGCCCGGATAAAACCATAAAAGCTGCTAAGGCTGCTGTAGATCTGTGTGACTCGCTTACCGGAGAGGCTCTGGCAAAACAACAAGAGCGTGTCGGAGAGCTGCTAGATATCGTAGAGCAGCAGAACGCCGAGCAGCCTGGCTAAGCCGAACAAGGCTATAGCCTCCAAATCCGCGCGTTCAACAAAGAATGCCGGAAGCAAGTCCCATGGGCAGGCATCGTCCCCCATCCGGACGAAGAAAAGGAAAAGAAGTGAACGCACGGCGGATGATCGTGTACGATCCGGTCCTTGCCGGTAAACAAAAAGCCGGGCAACACGATGCCGGTAGAAAAAGCCAAGGGGCAGAGCGAGGCTACGCCAAGGAAGGCTATGCCGGAAACAATCATGCCGGTAGACACGAAACCGGGCAAAACTATCCGGCTGCAAGGGCAGCGTATGATGATGAGGAGGAGATGCCTCCACCAAGGTACCGGCAGGCAAGGGCCGCAGCACCAGAACATTACGATGAAGCTGATTCAACAAGACTCACCGCTTACCGGAAACCTCCGGGAGAGCGGTTGGGAGAAAGAAACTTACCGGAACGGGATGCGAGGCACCGTCCGGGACAGAGTATATTTGTCCGAAATGATTGAGGCGAGAGGGTCCTCCGGGTCCAAAATGCTTTGGCCCAAGGATCATGAAAGAACCACCACCGGTTCGCAACTTTCGGTTGCCCCGTGACACCAAAACATACGATGGCACCACTAAGCCGGAAGACTGGCTCGCGGATTACGTGACCGCGGTATACGTTGCTGGTGGTGGAGGAGTTATAGCTGGAGGAGGAAACCGGCGTTGGGCCGTGAGAATTGTGCCTACATTCCTAGTAGGACCAGCAAGAATCTGGCTGAACAACTTGCCGGAAGGAAGCATAAACGGCTGGTTGGATTTTGAGGAAGCTTTTGTGAGTAACTTCAGCAGCACCTACAGAAGGCCAAACAGGCCTCGGCAGCTCGCTTTGTGCGTGCGGCGTCCGCAGGAAACGAGACTCGGATTACCCGACTCGGTGGAACTCCACCAGAAATTCTTGTGAAGGAGTGATCGAGGCGCAGGCCATCGCTTGGTTTAGCCAAGGATGCCGGCGAGGTTCACCTTTGTGGCAAAGGCTGCAGAGGAACATGCCAACAACGTTGGCGGAGATGATGCGTGTGGCGGAAAACTACGCGTTGGGAGACCCAATGCAACCGGCAATACAAGCTGAGCCGGAACAATCAAACCCGCCTCAACGAGCAGTATCGAGACAACCGGAACAACAAGAGGAGGGAAGATTTCCCGGATCGAAGGTATGGCTCGCGGCAAGTTGTCGTCGTACAGAAAACTCGATGCCGGCGGCGGCCGGAGGCAAAGAACCGGACCGCAGCCATGGGCTGGTCCTAAGAAACAGTGGGTAGAAAAGAAACTCTGGGGCCAGAAAAAGAACTGGCAGGAACCCGCGAAGTACACCATGGAAGCTGCCATGGATCAACCTTGCCGGTGGCACACGCCGAATCCGGCTCACCCATCGAACCACTCGACAAAAGATTGTACCTGGACCAAGTACTTGATGCAAAAGGGGGCGGTAAAAGACACCCAAGGACAAGGAGGCAATGCAATGATGCCGCCACCAGACATGCCGCGACAGCAGCAGCTACCACCACCACCACCGCTCACCGGGGCAAACGCTTTACCGGTTCACCCTCAGCAAAACAGGCAGCAGTATCAGCAAGTCAATCAGGTGGGAGAAGGCCACGGCCAACCACCTCCACCGACACCCTTGGGCCGGAACGTTTACAGTGACCCTGATGTGTGCTGTGTCGTGTTCGTAACTGAGCCGACAGACAAGCAAAGCCTGCGCCGCCGTTCCATGGAGGTAAACGCGGTGATGTCGGCAGTGCCAAAATACATGCCCTGGTCAGAGCAGGAACTCTCGTGGTCATACCGGGACCATCCTAAAATCATGCCGAACCCGGGTGGCTACGCTCTCGTGGTGGACCCAATAATGAAGGGGCCCACGACTCGTGTCAAGTTCAGCAAGGTGCTGATAGACAATGGGAGCAGCATAAACATAATGTACAAGCACACCATGCATACCCTGGGCATAACAGAAAACATGCTTCAGCCCACGCACACGACTTTCCATGGAATCGTTCCGGGTTTGTCCTGCGCACCGGTTGGAAAAGTCCGGGTGGATGTGTCGTTTGGAGGACGTGACAATTTCCGGGTTGAAAACCTGGAGTTTGAGGTGGTGGACTTAGATAGTCCGTACCATGCTTTGCTGGGAAGACCGGCGCTGGCGGCCTTCATGGCCTCGACCCACACGGCGTATCTCAAGATGAAGATGCCGGCACCTCGTGGACCTCTAACTGTGGTGGGAAACTACAAGATCTCGCTGGAAACAGCATCTGCCGGATCAAACCTAGCGGAATCGCTGGTGATCGCAGAGGAAAAAAGAAGAATGCAAACCGCAGTTGCGCTCGCTCAGTCCTCACAGTTAAGCTTAGCGGCAATGAGTGCAAGTCTGAGCGCTCCGGCGTTCAAACCGACAAAGGAAACGAAGGACATCGTGCTGGACCCGGCTTTCCCTGAGCGTACCGTTCGTATCGGTGCCGGCCTCAGTGAAGCATAGGAAAGCGCGCTCGTCAGCTTCCTCCGTGAGAATCGGAATATCTTTGCCTGGTCTACTGATGACTTGGTAGGTGTTCCGAGGGAGCTGGCCGAGCACTCTCTAAACGTTCGGAAGGATGCCAAGCCGGTACGACAACCATTGCGCCGGTTCGCTGAAGATAGGAGGAAGATTATTGGAGAAGAGGTGACAAAGATGTCTGGTTGCCGGCTTCATTGTGGAGGTCACGCATACTGAATGGCTGGCCAACCCGGTGATGGTTGAAAAGAAGAAAGATGAGAACCTGGAGGCAAAGGCTCCGAAGGTGTGGCGCATGTGCATCGACTACACCAACCTCAACAAGGCTTGCCCAAGAGACCCTTTTCCTTTACCGCGGATCGATCAAGTGATTGATTCCACTCGCTGGGTGTGAGTTGTTGTCTTTCCTGGATGCGTACTCCGGTTTCCACCAAATCCCCTTGAAAAAGGAAGATCAAATAAAAACTGCGTTCATTACCCCGCACGGGGCTTACCGCTATATCACTATGCCTTTTGGTTTGCGCAACGCCGGTGCAACGTACCGCATCTGTATGCAAAAATGCTTGTTTGATCAAATCGGAAAGAATGTGCAGGTATATGTGGATGACATCGTGATAAAAACTAAGGTAAAAGATACCCTAATCGATGATATCCGGCAAACGTTTGATAACCTAAGAAGGTTCCGGATGAAACTCAATCCGGCAAAATGTACCTTCGGTGTCCCTGCCGGCAAGCTGCTGGGCTTCCTCGTCTCAAGCCGAGGCATTGAGGTCAATCCGGTTAAGATTAGGGCAATTGAGAGAATGACAATACCGCAGGATCTGAAGGACATACAAAAGTTTACCGGAAGCTTAGCATCGCTAAGCCGGTTCATAAGCAGGTTAGGAGAAAAGGCCTTGCCGTTATATGCCTTAATGAGAAAATCCGATAAGTTCGTCTGGACCCCTCAGGCAGACGCAACATTCAAGGAGCTGAAAACGATGTTAGCTACCGCGCCAATATTGGCTTCGCCGTTGGAAAGAGAGCCGATGTTGTTATACATAGCAGCAACCAACCGGGTCGTGAGTGTTGTTGTGGTAGTGGAAAGAGAAGAGGAAGGAAAAACCGTCCAGAGGCCGGTATACTACCTGAGCGAGGTGCTCTCCCTCTCAAAGCAAAACTACCCGCACTTCCAGAAAATGACCTATGGCGTGTCTATGGCCGCCACAAAACTCAAGCATTACTTCGAGGAACATCCTATGAAGGTGGTGAGTGAAGCACCCATCTCCGATATCATGTGCAACAAGGACGCCAGCGGCAGGATTGCTAAATGGGCAATACAGATATCACCGTATGTTCCGGTGTACGAGAGAAGAGACGCCATCAAATCGCAAGCTTTAGCGGATTTATTGGTCGATTGGGCGGAAATGCAGTACAAGCCCCCGAATCAGAGACTGGAATACTGGAAGATGCACTTTGATGGATCCAAGCTCAAGGAGGGCCTAGGTGCCGGTGTGGTGCTAACCTCACCAAGGGGAGATCATCTCCGGTATGTTTTACAAGTGCATTTTAGGGCATCAAACAATGTCGCTGAGTATGAGGCCTTGATCCATGGGCTTAAGGTCGCAAAAGAAATCGGTGCACACCGGATCATTTGCTATGGAGATTCAGACCTTGTGGTGCAGCAGTGTTCCGGGGACTGGGACGCAAAAGATGCCAACATGGCCTCGTACCGGTTTCATGTGCAAAAGATCGCCGGCTTCTTCGAAGGCTGTGAATTTCACCATGTACCGCGTGCAGAAAATGAAGCTGCGGATGCTTTGTCCAAGATAGGCTCATCACGACAAGAAATTCCTCCCGGAATAGCCTTGGCACACCTGAGAGTACCATCAATCAAGCCAAGTCCAGAGTCGGAATCAATTTTCGTACCGGAGTCACACATTGTACCAATGGATATCGACGAAGGAAACCCAGGGACTATTCCGGGAAGCTCGGGGACTGTTCCGGTAAGATCGAACGCTGCCGCGCCGGAACCGGAAGAAACAATGCTGGTAGATAGCATGGACATAGACGCATTGGTGTTCCTGGTTCGGGAGACTCCGTCCTGGGTTAAACCTATTAAGGAATTCCTGATCAACGGCACCTTGCCGGCTGACGAAAATGAATCAAGGAGAATCCAAAGAAGGTCCAAGGCGTATACGTTCATCAATGGTGAAGTGTACAAGAGAAGTGTTACCGGTGTCCTTCAAAGATGTGTGGAACCGGAAGAAGGGAAAGAAATGCTTGAGGAAATTCACCAAGGAGAATGTGGGCACCATGCCTCATCAAGGGCGCTGGTAGCAAAAGTATTCCGGCATGGGTTTTACTGGCCCACTGCTTTGGAGAACGCTGAGGATTTGGTGAGAAAATGCAATGGGTGCCAGAGGTACGCCAAGCAAAATCATACCCCAGCGTCCGGTTTAAAGACAATACCATTAACATGGCCGTTCGCCGTTTGGTGCCTTGACATGGTTGGTCCATTCAGGACCGCAAGAAGCAGCATGACCCACATCTTGGTTATGGTGGATAAGTTCACCAAGTGGGTAGAAGTGAAACCTGTCGCAAAATGTGATGGGCACACAGCAGTGAAGTTCCTAAAAGATGTCATTTTGCGGTATGGATACCCGCACGAGCATTATTAACGACAATGGAACCAACTTTGCTCAAGGTGAGTTCAAAAGGTTTTGTGAGGATAAGAATATCCGGTTGGATTTGTGCTCGGTGGCACACCCACAAGGCAACGGCCAAGTGGAAAGAATGAATGCTTTGGTACTCTCCGGTATCAAACCCAGACTCATTGATGCGGTGGAAAAATCACCGGGGTGTTGGCTTGATGAGATACCATCGGTCTTGTGGAGTATAAGAACAACTCCAAACCGGTCTACCGGATACACTCCGTTCTTCATGGTTTATGGAGCAGAAGCGGTCATACCAACCGACATCATCCATGATTCACCAAGGGTACAGCTCTATACTGAGCAAGAGGTCAAAGAGGCCAGAGAAAATGATGTGGACTTGCTAGAAGAAGCAAGAGAGCTAGCTTTGGCAAGAACAGCCATTTACCAGCAAAACCTCAGACGCTATCATGACCGGAAAGTTAATCCAAGAGTTTTCCGGGAAGGAGATCTTGTGCTTCGCCTAGTGCAGCGCACTGAAGGCCGGCATAAGCTCTTGCCACCTTGGGAAGGTCCCTTCATTGTAAGCAAGGTGCTTCACAATGATGCATACTACCTAATTGATGCACAGGAGTGGAAAGAAGGAAAGGCGGACAAGTCCGGAGAGGAGAGCAAGCGTCCATGGAACGTAGCTCTGTTGCGTCCTTTCTACTCTTGAAGTGGTGGTGTAAGAAGTTCCTTTTTTGTACCTTATGTGCTATGAATAAAAGATGCCGGAACATTGAATGAGTCTTGGGGACTACCCCAATAAGATTGCATGTAACTTGTCTATTTTTTCAGTTTACCGGTTGCTTATTGAACGTTTTTTCTTCCCGGTTTAGTAGTGTGCTAAACCCTACCGGAGTCTTCGACTCGCTGTCTGTCCGCAAACCGGCTTCATGGCAAGCAAGATAAACCGGTAGGGGATAAGCACATGAACTGCGGAGAGAGAGAGCAGGAAAGAACAATCCGGAAAATTTAACTAACCCCGGTTAACCCGGTTTTTTGCAAAATTTCGAAGTTATTTCTAAGTTCAAGAAAATGCTTGTTTGGCAAAAGAACCTTGTGCTCATACGCCAAAGAACGCCCAGAGAAGGCAGGCAGAGCCAAGGCAAAAGAACCAAGTGTGCATCAAATTGAATGCGGGAACAATTTGGAAATCTTTGCAGTGCAGGATAAAAGCAAAACCATGAGCAAATGTGCTAAAGCAAACATAAGATAATTAGCACCGGTATAACTTACCGGCATAAAGTGTCGTACGACAACCACAAGCAAACTTAAGTTTTACATCATAAGCCCCGGCATACCGGGGCAGAATTTAACGGAACATTGTTTTAAGCCACACAGGGCCAAACAGCACGGCAAGGTAAATGGCAAGACAGGTGATCAGGCGACGGGGGCTTCCGGAGGAGCGTCGCCGATACCGAGCATCGTCAAGAGGCTCCTCCTCGGCTTCATCCTCTTCCTCTTCAAGATAATCTTGAACGTCAGGAGGGGGAGCGATGAAGGTGCGCATCTCGGCGTACTCCGCGATATGGTACGCACAATCCTGCCGCTTAGCGGTGAGGATCGGGTCCGAATCGGTTTCCGCGCCTTCGCGCACTCCGGTGAGGGCACCCAGGTCGAGCTCCGGGTACCAGGAACAAGCGACGCGGAGGGCAGCATCTGCTCCAGCGCGGGCAGCAGAGCACTGCCACTCGCGGATCCTCTTGCCGGCGCCCTTGAGACGGTCGGCGATAAGGGAGAAGGTATCGGGCACCTCTTCGCCAGGCCACAGGGTCCTGAAGAGCTGGGTAGCTACATCAGGAATGTCAGAAAGATTGCGATCAATGGCGCGCATATGGGACACCCGCGCGTTGAGCGCGACCAGATGGTCATTAGGCGTCCATGCCACGACAAGATCTGCTTGGCCTTGGTCCTTGCGGCGCGCGTCAACCTTCTTAACAGCATACTTCTGGGAGTCCGGAAACAGGCCTATGCAAAGAAAGAAAAAGGCTAAGGAAAAAATCCGGCATAAAAAGACTCCGGAAGAAAAAGAGACCGGAAGAAAAGATAGCGAAAAGAAAATGGGAACGGAGGAAAAAAGTCTCGTAGGCAATAATCAAAGTACGCGAAGGTAAGGAACTCACGGTAGGCAAGCGAGTCGGTCTGCAGGATCAGCTGGTTGCACACTTTCTGCTCCTCCTCCAGCCGCGCGGCTTTCTCCTCAGCACCCTTCCGGGCCTTGGCCGCCTCCTCCAGCTCGGCCCGGCGGCACCACGTTGGCATTACCGGCGTCCTCCAGGGCCTCCTCCATCTTGGCCGCTGCATCAGCTTCAGCGGCTTCGAGGGCCTTGGCATGGTCAAGCCCCAGTTGGACGAGCTGGGTCTTGAGCTCCCGGTGGCTGGTCTTGAGGGCGTCCAGCTCCTCCTTATGCTGCCGGATGAGCTGGTCCTTCTCCACTGCAACCCGGAAAAGAGGATGTTAACAAGATTATGCTAATAAACATGAGAAGAAAATCAAGTTAACAGGAGAAAGGATAAAAAGTTATACGTTGGGCGGTGGCGAGCTGCTCCTTGAGAGCGTTTATGGAAGCTTCCGGGATCACTGTTAAGCAGAAATTGCGAATGTCAGGAAGGAAAAGATTTCCGGTAAGAAAGATGCCGGTAGAACAAAAATTTACCTTGGCACTTGTCGTGTGCCTCAGCGAGCTCCCGATGCTCCCATAAGAGCTCCTCGAAGAGGGCCTTCCGAGCGTCAGCCGTGAGCTGTTCAGGAAAAAGAGGTTAGTAAAGTTTTGCGCTAAGAACAAGGTTCTTAACCCGAAACTCGGGGACTGGCAGTGCCGGTTTTGCGCTAAGTTTTTAAGCTAAGTTTTGCGCTAAGAACAAGGTTCTTAACCCGAAACTCGGGGTCGGCAGTGCCGGTTTTGCGCTAAGTTTTTAAGCTAAGTTTTGCGCTAAGAACAAGGTTCTTAACCCGAAACTCGGGAGCTGGCGAGTGCCGGTTTTGCGCTAAGTTTTTAAGCTAAGTTTTGCGCTAAGAACAAGGTTCTTAACCCGAAACTCGGGGCTAGCGGTGCCGGTTTTGCGCTAAGTTTTTAAGCTAAGTTTTGCGCTAAGAACAAGGTTCTTAACCCGAAACTCGGGATCTGGCAGTGCCGGTTTTGCGCTAAGTTTTTAAGCTAAGTTTTGCGCTAAGAACAAGGTTCTTAACCCGAAACTCGGGGCTGGCGAGTGCCGGTTTTGCGCTAAGTTTTTAAGCTAAGTTTTGCGCTAAGAACAAGGTTCTTAACCCGAAACTCGGGGTGGCGGTGCCGGTTTTGCGCTAAGTTTTTAAGCTAAGTTTTGCGCTAAGAACAAGGTTCTTAACCCGAAACTCGGGAGCGGCGAGTGCCGGTTTTGCGCTAAGTTTTTAAGCTAAGTTTTGCGCTAAGAACAAGGTTCTTAACCCGAAACTCGGGGATCGGCGGTGCCGGTTTTGCGCTAAGTTTTTAAGCTAAGTTTTGCGCTAAGAACAAGGTTCTTAACCCGAAACTTGGGATGGCGGTGCCGGTTTTGCGCTAAGATTTTAAGTTAAGTTTTGCGCTAAAAGCTGCGCTCTCACCACAAAACTCGGGGACTGGGAAGATAGACAAGAGAGAAACCGGCACAAAACTAAAGAAAAGACAGAACAAATCCGGAAGGAAGGGAACCGGTAGCAATTAAGAAAAGTTAGAAAAACGTACCATCAAGTTGTTCGTGGCATCATACCACGCGCTGTCAAGCTCTTTCACGGCGCTGCGGAGCCGCATGAAGTGCTCCTCGGACGACCGGTCCCCAAGCTGGATCGGGTGCCGGCAGCCTGTCCTTGCCCAAGCCGCGGGTCGCCGGAGTCATGTCCGCGGCGTTCCACTTTTCGGCGTAGGGCAGGAGATGCCCCAAGTCCCGGCCTTGGCGTTTGAACTCAGTTATACGGCCAAGAAGACCGGTGGCCTTCGTGGCGGTATCCCTGGCGGCCTTGGAGACGTGCAGCACTAGAGGCTGCTGGCCGCCGGAAGGGGCGCTGGAGGCCGTCGCCTTCCCCTTGATGAGCTTGGAGGGCTTGGGCGGCGGCGCGCTAGGAGCGGCCCCGAGGGGTTTGGCGCGCGGAGCACTCGGCGGCGGCATGAGGATCGTACGTGGAGACCGGGGAGCGCGGGGCGCGTCACCCGGTTTGGAGCCTTCCGGCGCGGAAGATTCCGGCGCGGAAGTTGTTGTCTTTTCAAGGACGGGAGGAGGCCGGAGGCTCCGCCCGCCCGGCAGCTTCTTCTTCTCCGGCGCCGATGTTGCCGGCGCCGGTATCCTGGGTCTCGGAGGGAAGGAAGGATCCTCCTCCGTGCGGTGATCCGATGATGAAGGGGCCGCACGCCCGAATTTGTTGTGCCCCCGAAAGGGAGGCGGAGGTGTTACCGGCACCAGGTGGTGCCGGGCTTGAGCGAGGAGGAGGAGTTGAAGTCCTTGCGGAATCTTCAGAGCCCGATTGTCTTGGGCCAAGCTTGAGCGCAGGGCTGAGAAAAAGAAAGAAAGACGGTTGGAAAAGAGAAACCGGAAAAAGAACTTGGCGAAAAAGAGGCAAGCCGGAAAATGAGTAACTTAACCGGAAGAGGTTGGCATCGCCTTGCGCCCGTAGCGACGCATGCCCACCTGCTTCTCCCCCATGGGCTCGGTCCGGAAGCGCTTGGAGGGAGGGGCCTGGCTGCCACCGGCATCAGATGCCGGCTGCTTGTTCTTTTGGCCCTGGGCCATGAGTTTGTCCACAAACTCAGAGCCCGCCTCGGCGCGCAGGGGCGGCACGCGCTCATGAATCTATGAGTTAAGTTTGGCTAAGATACAGGTTGCAGGAAAGTGATAACGGAAAATAAAGGAAACCGGAAAAGAGAGTACCTCAAGCGTGGTCAGGTCGTCAGCGGACCCGGTTGGCTTTGGCGGAGACCGGCCAAGGTGCGCTGCCGGAGCCTTGCCCATCTTCAAATCCTTCCAGAAAATGTAGGGATCCGGGTCGAAGGAGTCAAGGGCGCGTTTCGGCAAGGTCCTCGCCGCTCTGCTTCGATGAGGGGGAAGCGGTCCTTGGCCTGAAACATGAAAAAACTAAGATTAGCAAGAGCAGAAAGTTACCGGCTAAAAACAACCCCTGTCGCATAATCCCTTACTTCTTGGGTTGGAGGGTTATCAGTGCTGAGGGGATGGAGGCCCCATTCCCAATCAGATGGCATAGCAGTTTGGCAAATCTGCTTAGCCTTGCGAACAACATCCCTCTTGCTAAGCGGACGGCCTGTGATCTTGGTAGGATCGCCAGGGCCGTACATCTCGCTCATCCTATGCGCACGGCGCTTCAGAGGAAGCACCCGGCGTGAGATAAAGGTGCGGATGATATCATCCGAGCAGATGTTGGTCTCCTTCTTCAAAGAGGCCAAGAAGCGTACCACCCGGCTAGTTTCCGCATGATCAGACTTCGGGTTGTAGCTCCAGTTGGTCCTGCTGGGAGGCCCCGCTTCGAAAGGAGGAAGATCGATAAGATCGGCACGGCCGGTGTTCTTCACATAGAAGAAAGTCCCTTGCCACAACCGGCAAGATTCGAGGCCGGAAAACTTAAAAAAGGGACTCCCTTGACGGGAGCCGATGATGCAAGACCCGCATTGAACGGGGGGTTTGGGTTTAGGAATATCCTTGCCCTGAACGGAATTGATCCGAAGAGCAAAGAAGCGGGCAAACGTCTCACGAGTGGGACGAATGCCGATATAGGCCTCCATAAAGGTGGCGTAGCAAGAGAGGTAGAAGATGGCGTTGCCGAGGAAGGTGGTGAGGTTGGAGTTTGTAGAAATCTAGGAACTCACGAAAGAAAGGGGAGGCTGGAAGGCCGAAGCCATGCTCAAAGTGAGCAAGAAAGACAACATATTCGTCGGGTTCAGGGTCCGGTTCGATTTCATCGTCCGGAATCCGGCAAGAAACTCCTTCCGGAATCCGTCGAGACCGGTATAACCAATCGATCTCGAACTCAGTGACACTGGAGCCCATCCGAGCTCCGCGGGTGATTGGGGAAGGCTCGGCGCCGGATGATTGGCTGGAGCTACCGGATGCTTCGCCAGAACTGCTTGCCTCTTGGCTACCGGAAGCTTGGCTAAAGCTACCGGATTCTAGAGGTCCACCGGATTCTTGGTGGCTACCGGATCCCTGCTGGTTGCCGGAATCGGTCTTCATCGGATCTGGAGCGTGGGATCCACCGGGAGATTGATCACGGTGTCTAACGGAAGGGGAAGAAGAAGAAGATGCGGAGGAAGATTCGTCGGACATTGAATGGGAAGGTGAAAAAACAGAAATCCCACACTTGAACCCCGCGTGAAGATCTACGAGTAAGAAGAAAACCAAAGAAAAAAGAGGAAATAAGAACACCAAAGACCCAAGATCTGAAAAGCAAGCAAATAGCGAGCAAGGCAAGATTGGTACCAACCTGGAGCGGCGCAGTCGCAGAGAAAGATGTTCACCGGTGCTGGAACGGGCCTACGGTCGCCGACGAGCTCCGTCGACGGCGAGGCGGAGAAGCTCGCGGAGAAGCGTGAATGCAGCGGGCGCGGTGGAACTGCTGCTAGGGCCTCCTGCACAGCGAAGTCCGGCGGAGGCACGGCGTGAGTGCGTCGGGCGCCGGAGCTGGTGCGAGCGACGACGGACGAAGAGCGGCGGAGGCACAGAGGCGAGAAGCACTGTGCGCGAAGGAAGAGGAATGCGAAGAAGAGGAAGAAGAAGGGGCAGTTGTGCTTATAAAGGAGAGAGAAGATGGGCTGAAAACCGCTGGGCCGCGGCGGTTCGCCTCGCGGGCCGCGACGGTTCGCGCCGCGGGCCGCCACGTGGCGAAGAGGTACACGCGAGAAAGGAGGCGGCCACACGGAGGCGCACACGAGATCCAGAGCAGTTAGTGGGATCCGCAGTGGTGCATTAAATGAGCGCGCGGGAGTCGAAACGAAGTGACAACTGACACTGCTACGACAGTCACAGTGCGCATGTCACTGACAGTCGCGGGGCCCAAAATATTCTCGACGCCGCCGAGGAAGTATTTAATGACCATAGATGCCGGAGGATAAGATACCGGATAAAACCTTAAGAGAAAAGATAGCGTTGATCTGGGCAAAGATGCCGGATCCAAATCTAAGGACAGATAGATTAAACCGGTATCCTAAAAAGAAAGAACCTGGCATGGTCTGTTGGATAGGATCCACCAGACTATACCAGCTTCGTGGGACTAATGTTGGGGGGATGACCCCCGGTATGCCAAAGGCATGCCAAACCGGATGGTTTGAGCCATCAAGATACCGGTTTAATGTTCGTACCGGAACTTAAAGATAGGAACTTAGCTGAGTGAGGCTAAGCCGGTATCCCCAAGAGGGGTATACCGGAATCAGGTAAGAAGATACCGGATCTCCGGAATAACGAGCAGGTCGGCAGGACTGGTCAAAGATTCTCTCCAGAGCTAGAAGACAAAGATGAGCTAAGCAAAGTAACTTTAGACGAAGGGCTGACGATAAAGAGAAGGGTGACGGTCAAAGAAGCCGGAGGACGTCAGCGTCTCTGATTAAAGAGGGCTCCGGTGTCTTCTATGATTAAAGTAGCTTTGTAAAGTAGTTTGTCTAGTCAAAGATGCCATTAGGGTTTCTTGCCCTGTAAGCCACCTCTCCCCTATATAAGGAGAGGGGGCAGCCCTTCTTAGACAGACGCGCAAGAACACAGAATAGCTTGTACTGAGAAACTTGCAACCTGTTTGGATCAATAAAGAAGATGATCTAGAGCGAGTTCTTCCTTATGTCTTTCTTCTTCAACCTCTAGCCTTGGCTAAGTTCTTGAGGAAACCATCCGGAAGTTCATCCCATCTAATCACAAACCCTCCCCCGAATCCTCTTGCGTCCATTCGGCCCCAACTTAAGCCATCCTATGGCATCTGTCTGTTCACCACGACGACAAATCCTCACCGGTTAGAGACAGAGAGAGACAGAGAGAGACATTTCAACTATTTCTGACGGTTAGATCCTCACCGGCACTCTTAGATCCACGGCGCACGCACGGTCAGATCCGCGCCGCCGCACGCCGCCGCACGCACAGTTAGATCCGCGCCGCCGCACGCCGCCGCACGCACGGTTAGATCCGCGTCGCCGCACGCCGCCGCACGCACGGTTAGATCCGCGCCGCCGCACGCCGCCGCATGCACGGTTAGATCCGCGCCGCCGCACGCACAGTTAGATCGCGCCGCCGCGACCGCCGTAGTAAGAGAGGAAATACGAGAGAGGAGGATGCGACTGGAATATGCGACTGCCAGGGTTGGTAGGTATGTGCTCTGCTCTTGTCTCCGTATGCGTCCATCGTGGTAGAGAGAGAGTACAGGCCGTCCGATCATAAATGATCGAACGGTGCAAGCGTTCGTTGAGCTTTCAACTAACCAAGATCCGTGTGACATACATCTCGACCAATCGGAGATCAGCCGGTGAGTACAAGTTAGGAAAACCGAGTAGAACTAAGAGGGGGAAAAGTGAGGAAATGTTTATCGGAAGGGCAAAACTGAGTATGACTGAGTAAAACAAGTGGGCCCGGAGGGGAAAAACTGAGTAACACTAAGTAAAACAGGGGCACCCAAATAATAAACGGACTAAGGGAAATTGAAGCTTTTGGCATAAAAATTGTAAAATTGTGTTATTTGAACAATATATTACATTTTGGCCGACTAGATATTGTTTGCAACTCAAAGATACACAAGTGTGACGAATTTGGACTCATTTGGACAAAGTTTGTAAGCATAGTGGGTATTTGGGAGGTGTATTGAGCAGAAAGCCCCGCATCTTCATATCTAGTAGCTCATGGACTAGGAAGTGGTTTTGAAGCTTTTGGCATAAAAACTTCATATCTCTATATTTCCTTTTCCATTATTATTTCTCTAGGTTGTAGGTAACATAACAAGGCTCCATGGGAAGGTTCCACCATGTTTTGAATTATTTTGAATTGAACCCTAAAACCCTAAAACCCTAAAACCCTAAAATGATAAATGTGGCTTAAATGTGGCATACAAATTGTTCATACAAATTCAAATTGTTCAACACAAAGGGATCCCCAATACAAAGGGAACCACAATACAAATTGTTCATACAAATTCAAATTGTTCAACACAAAGGCATCCCCAATACAAATTGTTCAACACAAAGGGATCGCCAATACAAAGGGAACCCCAATACAAATTGTTCATACAAATTCAAATTAGTTGTTCGAATAAAATCTTTCTCTTGCTCCTGGTGTGACTGCGGGGCCACCACCTTACTCCGGGTAACCCTAACAGGGATATTACCGGTGTCTACCTTCCTTTTGCCCTCTTTCTTGTTCTTCTTCTTCTGCAAAGCTTGTGCTTTTTCTTCTGCCATGTACTCTTCGAAGTTAGCTTGTATCATGGCCTTACCACTTTCGTGGCATTCTCGACTATACTTTTCCCTCTCCTCTAGACTCATCGGTTGAAGCCATTCTATATCCATTTGTTCCCTCTGCTCTCCATCCAATGGTTCAAGCAGCTCTACATCCATCTGTTCCCCCCGCTCTCGATCCATCGGTTCAATCTCCTCATGTTGAACTCGCTGCTTCAATCTCCTCTCGCATTTGTCGCTTCAATCTCCTCATGTTGAACTCGCCGCTTCAATCTCCTCTCGCATTTGCCGCTTCAATCACCTCATGTTGAACTCGTCGCTTCAATCTCAAGTTGAATTGCCGCTTCATTCTCCTCTCGCATTTTCTCGCTCCCGCCCGATCTTCCATTCCAAAAGCTGGGTCAACTCCATTTTTACAAAGCCTAGCAATGTGTCCAGGGATTCCACAACGTTTGCACTTACGTTTTCGAATCGGTGCACCACCCTCTCGCACTAGCTCGATCCTATTCTTCCTCGGCCTACCCGCCGGTCTAGTCAATACCGGAGAGTACAGTTTGAAGCCCGGATCGACTTTCATCCATTGGTCTTTTCCCAACAAGGTAGGAACATTCATAGCATATGCAGCCCTAAATTTGGCAACAGAGAAATACTCGACACATACCGATCAACTTCACCATCTTCACCCCCTATAACACTCATGAAAAACAATGCGTGTATGCAGGGTATCCCACGGATCTGCCATCCCCTACAATGGCATGTCCTATCAACCAAACTCACCTGGATACCTCCACCGCCTGTTTTCTTTGTCGGTGTAGGTTACCTCAGCCTCCATTCCTTTTCGACGCACCGCATCCTCAATTGTTTTGCCCCGGCATGCAAAGACTTAATCAAAGATGGGAGCATGAGATGGCCAACATAATTTGTGGATGCAATTCTTTGACGCAGATCGATCTTTATCATGATCATCTCGCCTAATCTTATCAAATATTTGCCACAACATAAGCCCTTTCAATGACTTGACCTTTGAATTGAAACTCTCCGCAAGGTTACTTGTTACATAGTCCACCTTGCAAATTTCATTGAATTGGCTTCTTGACCACACCCTACCATGATGTTCATCCAAGTACTCCTTCACCCCAGGTTTTTGTTTATACAACACATCCAAATGAAACAGATGCTTCCTAGAGCTGCATGTGTATGAAGCTGGCCATAGGTTGTCGATAGAAAACTTTACCCTTGAATTTCTTTGTAAAATTCTGTACCAAGTGTCGCATACATTCCCTATGCTCCACTCCGTGGAATACTCGCTTCTACCGCAGCCTCCAAACCTTTGCAAGCGTCCGTGTGGATAACAAGTCTCGTTGGATGACCTATAAGGTCGCGCAAATTCTGCAGTAAACCAAGTCCAACTTTCCCGTGACTCAACCTCCAAAACCCCATAAGCAACAGGAACATCCAATTATGTCCATCAACCTGCAGTAGCAGCAACTAGCTGTCCTTTAAACCTGCCATGAAGAGCTGATGCATCCACGGCCAAATAAGGCCTCGCAACCGTCCAAAAAGCCTTTCCAAGCAAGCTTTGAAACAAACAAAAGCCCTTCTGAAACATTCCTTGTGCATTACCTTCCCGCTTTTCAATTTGTAGGGAACCGTATGCTTGTCTATCGCTACAACACCGCTCTGGACTAGCCATCTCCACTTCAGCTTTGAAAGTGTAAAGCAACTGAAAGCTTTCATTCCATGGACCATTGATCTTTTCAAGAGCCATTTCCTTTGCATCGAACATCCTCATGTAAGGTACTTCCATTTTATACTTCTCAACCACCTTTTTTACGAGTGCTGTTGGACCAAGTGAAGGATCTTCTCTCAGCTAATCTAGGATTACATCTGCCAACCACCTAGTCTTCGCTAGCTTTGTTTTCAGCTCTGGCTCTCCCCCTAGAGGTGGACACCTATGGATGTCATTATTCTTCTTTATCTGAAACATAATGATAAGGGATGTCAGTAATAGATAAAATTTTTTACACCGTGATCTAAATACACAACTGGTTGGCGTAGTACCTGAACCAAGCTGCTTCTGCGCATTGTGGATGCATGCAGCCTAAACCTACACCTTGGGTATGGGCATTTAATTGTGAACCTACCTGGCTCACTTTTAATAACCTCAAAATTATTCTTAGTGAGAATGTGATATGTAGTAATTGCATTACGGCAGTCCATCATCGTTTGAAACACGGTGCCTTCTACAAGCCGGGGTTTCTCCTCGTTCCACTCAATTGTTGGCAAGTCTTCACCTTCGTAATCGGCTAAAACGAGGCTGTCATCATTCTCATTCTTCTCTTCATCATCAGTGTCATCAAATCTGGCACCAAAAGCCATATCTTCCATGTATTGATCCTCCATTGCATGCTTACTGCATCGATCTACCAATTCAGGAAACATCAACTCATCCTCATCATCTTGAGGAGGCTGATCCTCAATGTCTGCATCGTCCTCCACATCGACCGTACGAACGATCTGGCTACCACTAGCACTAGGGACGGATGGTGCTCGCTGTGGACCTACAAGGAGCGCCACGGCGCACACTATTAGCGAGAGGTAGCAGCAGTAGAGAGACATGATGCCCGACCACCCGATGATGCCCCAGACACCGGATGATGCCCGGCCCCTGTCCACATGGATACGAATTTTACCGAACCGGCAAGAAGCATTCAAAGCAAAAAGAAATCCCAGATCGTCTTCGGAAATTAGTGGAACAAATCTTCCCTCCGAGCCGTTGAAATATTCGAAATGAACTGCATCGAGAGAGCTCCAGGTGTAGTTATCGTAGATGTTAGCTTTGAAATCCGTTAACGAGATGGTGGTTGCAACCACCGCAGGGAAGTTAAACCCAGTCTTACAACGTTTAGAATCACGCGTAAAGCTAGAATCCAGCCTAACCACCAGCCGAAAAGCCAGCACTGGATCCATCCTATTCGAAAAGCAACGCAGCTTAGTTGAGCAACAACGATTGGCGCTCAAAAACTGCCTACTGTTAATTCACATGGGATAGGCAGACGATGCTTACCCAGATGGAATCCATGCGTTAGATCCCTCCGATTCCCAATCTTCTCCACGGCTGGCGGGAATAGTCTCGCACACCAAACGGAATTACAAAGAGGACAGGGGTAGATCCAGATCCGGTGGAGGCGGAGCCCGGGGGTGGTGGTGGGGGCGGGGCCGGCTCGGCGGCGGACGACGCCATAAGGTAGGTGGGCAGGATGGCGTGGCGGCGGAGGGCGGTGTGTGAGCTCCTCCGGGTCTCGGACGGAGGGGAAAGCTTTGGGTCAGCTCTTCCGGTCAATAGTCAACACATTTCGAAAGCAACGGTCAAGTCAAAACCACCGCGGCTCCCTAGCCGTCACCGGTAACGGAAGGCCTCTGAACAGACGGTAACCCTCCCGTCCGAGCCTCTGAAAGGGGTTTCAAACTAGAGGGAGGGGAAAACTGAGGAAAAGTTAAGAGGCTGGGGAAAACTGAGTACAACTAACGAACCAGGGGCACGAAACTAGAAATCCCAAGCTTTAAATGCTGGTACTTCTGCTGAATCTGAAAATTCCTCTTATAATTTTGATGATGCTTCCGCTGTGCTTGATAATGATGGTTCATTAGGATCTTTTCTAGATGCTACAATTGCTAGGTCTAGACAAATTGAAAATACTGAAATTCCTAATGAAGATGCTGCTACACCTGTTGATTCACCTGAGTCTGTTGAATACTCTAGTGATTATCTTGATGAAGATTATGTGGAACTTGATGATGATTTTATTGATAAATGCAATGCTACTACTGATGCAAGTAATATTAAAAAACTTCTTGCACAACGCGCTGTTAGATATAAACTGTCTCCTGATCCTAAATTTGCCACATCTCCTATAAAACATTAAGGATAAGGATTATGATTTTTCTCTTGATTTATCTCATATATCTATTGTTGAGAAAACACCTTTTTGTGGTACTGAAAAAGAAAGTGCTGTAGAACACATGATTGAGCTTGTCTACTCTGAGTAGCTTGTTTTCTGATGATACCAAGAAGCGTACTTATTTTGTTGCTAAATTTTTTCCTTTCTCATTAAAGGATGATGCTAAAACTTGGTATAATAGTTTGCCTCCTGATTCTATTGATAGTCCAAAAGGTTTGCTTGATGTTTTCTTTCGAAAATACTTTCCTGCTAGTGCTCAACATATTGCTTTGTAGAAAATTTATAGTTTTGACCAGGAAGATGGAGAGAAATTGCCTGAAGCTTGGGCAAGGTTTTGCTCTCTTATCAGAGCTCGGCCTGGACATGATCTGGAAAAGCATGATTTACTTGATATATTTTATAGTGGACTAACCATTGAGTCGAGGGCATACCTGGATAGTTGTGCTGGTTGTGTTTTCAGGAAAAGAACTTCAGACGACGCTGAAGAATTATTGGCTAGAATTGGCCGAAACCATGATGATTGGACTACACCTGAACCAACCCAGACACCAATATTGAAGAAGAGGGGTATGATTAAATTAAATGATGAAGATATGAGAGAAGCCAAGAAATCTCTTAAAGAGAAGGGTATTAAATCCGAAGATGTGAAGAATTTACCCCCCATAGAAGATTTATGTAAGATAACTCCCCCTTCATCCATGATCGAGGTACATTCTCTTCAACGCTTTAGTAGGGAAGATATTCCGTACTCAAAACCTCCTGATCAATGTTTAGATGAGTTTGATAATTATATTGTTAAGCAAAATAATTTTAATATGAGGGTAGAGAATCATTTAATGGAAAATTCTTGAGCTATTAGTGAATTGCATGGTATTGTGGAGAGAACCTCCAATGATGTTAAGATGCTTGTTAAACATTTTCATATGGTTCAAACTCAAATTGATCAACTCACTAAAGTGCAAAATGACTTGTTAAAAAATAGTTCTAAAGAAAAACATGCTTATGAAGTAACAACTAGAGGTGGTGTTTCTACTCAGGATCCTCTATATCCTGAGGGGCATCCCAAAAGAGTTGAACAAGATACTCAACGAACTGAAACTAGTGCTCCTTCCAAGAAAAAGAAAAAGAAACATAAAACTGTTGTAGAATCCTCTGAGCACGTTAATGATCCTAATAGTATTTCTATTTCGATGCTCGAAACCGAAAGTGGTAATGAACACGATAAAGATAATGATAAGAATGATGCTTCTGATAAAGAAGAGGTTGAAGATGAACCTGAAAAACATGCTAAAAATAAAAAGTATACTAAAGAAGATTTTATTGCTAAGAAACATGGTAATGAAAGGGAACCTTGGGTTCAAAAGCAAATGCCTTTTCCTGCTAAGAAACTAAAATCAAAGGAAGAAGAACACTATAATAAATTTTTTGATTGGATGAAACCTTTGTTCTTGCAAATCCCTTTAACTGATGCTATTAAATTGCCTCCTTATTCAAAGTATATGAAGGATATTGTCACTAACAAAAGGAAAATTCCTAATGAGGAGATTTCCACTATGCTTGCTAATTACTCTTTCAATGGCAAAGTTCCAAAGAAGCTAGGCGACTCAGGTATACCGACTATTCCTTGTTCCATCAAGAATAATTATGTTAGAACTGCTCTATGTGATTTGGGAGCAGGTGTTAGTGTTATGCCTTTTTCTCTTTATAAGAGACTCTATTTGGATAAGTTGATACCAACTGATATATCTTTGCAAATGGCTGATAAATCTACTGCTATTCCTGTTGGTATATGTGAGGATGTTCCTGTTCAAGTTACTAATAATTGCTTAATATTAAATGATTTTGTTGTGTTGGAAATGCCCGAAGATGATAATATGTCTATTATTCTTGGGAGACCTTTTCTTAACACTGCAGGGCTGTTATTGATTGCAATAAAGGAAAAGTTACTTTCAATGTTGATGACAAGGAGCACACTGTTTATTTTCCCAAGAGGATTGATAAAGTATGTGGAGTTAATACAATTTCTAATTTGAGAACCATCAAAGTGGGAGCTATTGATTGTCCTATATATGAGCCTAAGCAAGGATATCAAAGTATTATGATTGGATCCATATCAATTCAATACAAGGTAACATGATTGATTTGAGGTTTATTTCTTCTTATGTCATGTAAAATTTATTTGGTGGCAAGACTTGATCAACCTTGTTAACAAGTACATTTTATATGCATAGAGGAGCTAAACAACATTTCTTTCTTCCTCCATTTGCTTTACTTGCTGTAGCACTACTTGTTTTTCAAGATGCTTTAGTTGTTTAGGAGTTTGAAAATCTTTTTCTGCCCAGTAATAATAATTTTAACACCCAGAAATGTGCGTTTTTCGAAGTTCTCAAAAATTTACAAAAATTACACCGTTGGTCTTATTTTTCGAAGAGCAACCTGGGAGTGCCTGGGGCTGACCAGTGGGGCACCTCAGGGCTGCCCCCCATGTGCCGGCGCGGCCAAGGAGGGGGGCGTGCCACCCTGTGGTGTGGGCCCCTCCTTGCCCCACTAAGTCATCTCTTCCTCCCATTCTACTCTCTCTCCCGAAAAAACTTGTACCAACTTTCTCTCACTCGCGTTTCTTCTCAAGAGCTCAGGATTTCTCGATCTCTTTGCTCAGCCCAGATTTCTGTCTGAAATTTGGCACATTTGCTCTCCGGTATGTGACTCCTCCGATTATCCAAATAGAATTTTGTTTGGTTGAGTATATCTTGAATATTTTGCTGTTGTAGGTAACATGTTAAGTGAGCTTGCATGCTTGTTCTAAGTTGTAAAAATTAGTTTTGATGCATGTTTAGTACTCTACCAAGTTCCTATAGTAGTTTCCCTCATTTATATGTCTCCAAATCAACTTCTATAATGTTTGTTGAAAAATTTCAGAAAATGGAGTGGGATAGGCACCAACTCAACCAACAAGAATTGGAGGTGCAAGCAGTTATGAGAGTTCACCGCGAAGAGGGAGTATACCCCTCCTACTACCCATGCACTGATTTTATGAGGAGTGCAGGAATCTTGCAAGATGTTCAAAATCTGATTTCCAATGCAGGGTTGGAAAGTTTTGTTGTTGGTGAACCTTACCAATATGCAAAACTAACCATGTCGATGGTGCAGGATTTTGAATTCTATTGGTCCCAACCTAACCCCATGGTTCGATATAAAATTTATAATAAAACCATCGACTTGCCTTTTGCTGATTTTTGTGCAGCCTATTAGAGTGCCACAATGGGGATCTTGTGACAAGATTAGGGGTCTCCGCAGGAACTCTTGAGTCTATACAAGATGATCTCGTCAAGAGAGAAGCTTCTCAGAAGAGAGTGGTAAAATTCGTAGCATTCAACTCCCGGCTATTCGTTACTTTGCTTACTTCATCACCAAGTGCGTTCTTGCTAGACAGAATGCAAATAAGTTATCTATCCAGGATTTGGCTTTCCTAGCTGCTGCATTGCAACATGATAGGACTTATAATTTGGGTGCTTTGATAGCCTTTAGACTTGCTACTAACCGTGATAAAGGAGGGATTTGTGGAGGTCTCATTGCCTCTCGCTTGCTAGCCATGCATGGTGTAGAACCTCACCCTCTTGATGTTCAGCTTTCTATAGAGAAACTCGATATTGTTTCAATGATAAAACATGACTTTGTTTCTAACCGATATAATTTGAGTAACCTGTCTTATGAGATAAAATTTTACAAGAAAAATTGGAGAACAACTAAAAGAACTGAAAGGCTAGTAGATTTGTATGCACCTGCTTTGCTTAACCTTGCTTCCAGGGAAAATTGGTCGGTCACGGAAGAGGAACTAAATGCATACATAGAGGGGGATGGCCATCATGCAGGGGACGGCACGGAGGAGGCCGAGGAACACCTCGACTTGTCATCCGATGCAGCGAGCTCTTCACATCAACATTTTGGGAATGTGGAGCCTTCACCCTTTTCTTCTGCACAGGGACCTTATTATGACTACACCATGTACGATCCGCCGGCGTGGAACTCTGACCCTCGCTGGGGTTGATCTCCACTTAGGCCAAAAGCCTAAGCTTGGGGGGAGGTATACTGGCATCACTCATTCATTGCATATTACAATTGCCGGATACTTGTACATACTCGTTTAGCTTCTTAAGGTGGTTTCTAATAAGAGGGAGATGATATTTGGGGAAGTGCTGTTTGAAAACAGATTCTGGACTGATACCAAAAAAATTCCCAAAAACAGCCAGAACGTTATTTTACGAAGCCAATTTTTGTGCATGTTCCCCAGGTTATTATCTAACTTTCATTAGTTGAGCACTTTTCGAGTTGAGCAGCGGAAGATTTTCGTAAAAATAGATTACTGTACTGCTGTCAAGTTTGACGGGTTTCTGCTACTTTGTGTTTATTATGTGACTCTTTTAGTTTTCATTTTCTTGTTTTTGCTTTGTTTCTTTCCTAAAACACAAAAAGACCAAAAATATTTCTGTTGTTTCGCTTTACCATTTGTTTATTTTGGTTTCTTGTTTCTATTTTGTTTTATTTGCTATCGTTGGTTTGCTATAAGAAAATCCAAAAAGATTTTGCTTTGTTTGCTTGTTTCCTTTTGTTCTTGTCTCCAATTCGAAAACACCAAAAATATTTGTTGTTCTTCTTTGTTTTGTAAAGTTCATTATGGAGTTCAGCGGTCTCCGGTGGTTGGAGCTTGGTTTTCATTCCATATTATTCAAGCTACACAAGTGAAAAGCAATAATGACGATCTACGACAACTCGACTGTGGTGAGAGGCTGGTATGAACTCTATTTGTTTTCATTTTTGTACATATACTCATCCATGTGAGCATGCTTAGTTGGTTCATGTGAGGTATATGTCATTTAAGAAAGTCTAGTAGTTCATGATCTCTCATAATTAGCTCCAATTTATTAATATGAGTAGCATATCGTAAATATTTGCTTGCGTTGTTTTATTCATAGATAGGTATGACATTGTGGTATCCTCCTATGAATAATTCACTTGAACCAACTTGGCACATGCTCACGCATGCATATGACTGAACAAAAGTCAATTAAGCCTCGATGATTTACTTTGCCTCAGAGTTCTTGTATCACTTTTATGCCTCTGTTAATTTATTTTGTCGCAAGCATGATTATGACAGTTATTGCTCTCTTGATTGT
This sequence comes from Lolium rigidum, assembly GCF_022539505.1. Taxonomy (NCBI): domain Eukaryota; kingdom Viridiplantae; phylum Streptophyta; class Magnoliopsida; order Poales; family Poaceae; genus Lolium; species Lolium rigidum. Next base: position 137,752,532 of record NC_061511.1, read on the forward strand.
CGCTTCCTAGTCTATTGCTAGCCTTCACTTGTACTGAGAAGGAACGCTGCTCGTGCTTCCAAACCCCTGAAAACCAAGTTATTCGAAAGTGTCCACCATAAATACCTATGCATGGCATTTCAAACCATTCCAAGTAAATTTTCATGTGCTACCTTTAAACCTTCAAAATACTTCTCAATTTGTGTTAATGTTTTATAGCTCATGAGGAAGTATGTGGTGTTTATCTTTCAACCTTGTCATTTACTCCTGACAGTACTTTCACCAATGGACTAGTGGCACATCCGCTTATCCAATAATTTTGCAAAAAGAGCCGGCAACGGGGTTCCCAACCCCAATTAATTAACTTTCATCAATAATTCTCTTCACATGTTTTGCCCTGATTTATCAGTAAGCAACTTAATTTGCAAATAGACACTCCTCCATGGTATGTGAATGTTGGAAGGCACCCGAGGATTCGGTTAGCCATGGCTTGTGTAAGCAAAGGTTGGGGGGAGTGTCATCCATAATGAAACTAAAGTATATGTGTAAACAAAAGAGAAGAGGGATGATTTACCTTGCTGGTAGAGATAACATCCTTCATGGGAGCCGCTCTTGAAAGTCTAGTTGACAACAACAAACACCTCTCAAAATAATTTTACTCCTGTTTTACAAATGAAAAGCTCTAGCACATGTTAATCCCTGCTTCCTTCTGCGAAGGGTCAATCTTTTACTTTTACATTGAGTCTCCATCCTTTCTTTGAGCACCTTCTTGAGAGCACAACTGTCATTCTTAGTATAATATGCTTGTCCCAAAATGTGATTAACTGTGGTATAACTTTGATGCTTTTATCTTTGATAATCTCTACTTCCAGTCTTTCCATGAACTTCGAAGGTGCCCGAGCATTTATGTTTTGCTGTACAAATACAGGCAAGCGAGATACCACTTTATCATAACCTTTTATGAACATTGCAATCTTGCTGATAGACATGATTCGTGATGCTTATTATTAATTTGTTGGTACCTTTTCCATGATTGACATAGCTATTAGATGACTTTATTTGCATGTATCTTATTATGAATTGCCTAAGTACTTGTCCATATCATGAGAATATTTACATCATATGAACAAATGTGTTCGTGAAAGTTCTTTTATCGCACTCAGTTGTTAACTGAATTGCTTGAGAACAAGCAATAAGCTAAGCTTGGGGGAGTTGATACGTCCAAAACGTATCTACTTTCACGAACACTTTTGCTATTGTTTTGCCTCTAATTTGTGTATTTTGGATACAACTAACACGGACTAACGTTGTTTTCAGCAGAATTACCCTGGTGTCTTGTTTTTGTGCAGAAACTCAACTTTCAGGAAAATCCCCGGGATTAATTCCAATGGGCCTATTTTCACAGAAGAGGGACGGAGCCAGAAGACAAGAAGGAGGGGGGCCACGAGGCGGCGACCCCACAGGGCGGCGCGGTGGGCCCCTGGGTCGCGCCGGCCTATGATGGCGGCGCCTCGGCCAGCCTTCGACGCCCCCCTCTGGACTATTTAAGGGTTTCGACCTAAAAATGCACGGGGGTTAGACGAAATTGCCAGAAGACATCCAGAACTCCGCTGCCATCGCGAAACTCCGTCTCGGGACCAGAAACTCCGTTCTGGCACTCCGCCGGGACGGGGAATTGGAGGAGATCATCACCACCGACGCCTCTCCATCAACCAGCCATGCTTCCCCCATCCATGTGTGAGTAATTCCCCCGCTGTAGGCTGAAGGGGATGGTAGGGATTGGATGAGATTGGTCATGTAATAGCATAAGATTGTTAGGGCATAGTGCCTAGTATCCGTAATTGGTACTTTTATGATATTGTTGCAACTTGTTATGCTTAATGCTTGTCACTAGGGCCCGAGTGACATGATCTCAGATCTGAACATGTTATTGTTTCATGATGATATTCATTGTTTTATGATCTTACCTGCAAGTTGTATACACATATTGTTGTCCGGAACCCGAGGCCCCAAAGTGACGAAATTGGGACAACCGGAGGGGAAGGCTGTGATATGAGGATCACATGTGTTCATGGAGTGTTAATGCTTTGCTCCGGTGCTCTATTAAAAGGAGTACCTTAATTACCAAGAGATTCCCTAGAGGCCCTGGCCGCCACCGGCTGGTAGGACAAAAGATGTTGTGCAAGTTTCTCATTGCGAGCACGTACGACTATATATGGAACACATGCCTATGGTTGTTTAGTACTTGGATACCGTTTTATTATTATCTCGCAAATGCCCTACTTTGATTGTTACATGAGTTCTCTCATCCATGCAGCGCCCGTTCATCCATCCCCGTGCCTACGTATTTTAATCCCGCCGTTTACTATAATCACTACTTCTGTCTTTGTTACACCGTCGCTGATATTTCACTATTGCTACTACTATAAAACTGTTGCTACTGATAAACTCTTGCGAGCAAGTCTGTTTCCAGGTGCAGCTGAATTGACAACTCCGCTGTTAAGGCTTACAAATATTTTTTGGCTCTTCTTGTGTCGAATCAATAAATTGGGTTTTACTTCCCTCGAAGACTATTGCGATCCCCTATACTTGTGGGTCATCACCCGTCGATTAAAGGAGGGATTTAGGCGCTTGGCTTCGCTACACGGTGCACCGGTTTGAGCCTTGTTTGTAATTGTATGCCCATCGACTGCAGCACTCGCGTATTTTCTCGAGGCTTGGATGGATTGTTTGCGTATCAGGAACTAGCGCTCCCGATGGGAGTATTAGTTAGTGATATTGTAAGGGCGTATTTTTGGCCCAAGCTCCCGATGGGAGTAAGAGGAAATAACGGAGGGTTCGAACTGTTGTTCGAGTAGTACTGCCTGAAACAATAGGGGTGGAAACTCAATCAGAAATTTTATTCATAATATAAGACAAGCTAAGGAGCTGCCATATAACAAGTAGAGGATAGCTGTATCCTATGCGTAGAATCGTCGCAAATGTGCGACATTCCAGGTATTTTCAATGTCTTCACCCGATGCTGGATTCTTGAGTCGATAAGCTCCCCCTGGTATCACTTTAGTGATGATGAACGGTCTTTCCGATGGAGATTCGAGCTTCAGAGATATTTCTTGTTTTTGTCGCAATACCATGTCTCCAACGCTGAAGCTTCGACTGCGTACTCGTCGACTGTGGTAGTTTCTCAACGCCTGCTGATACACTGTTGTTCTTGCCAAGGCGATGTCTCGAGCTTCGTCGAGGAGATCCGTGGCATCTTGCAGCGCATTGTTGGAAGTTGCTTCAGTGTACGCAGTCACCCGAGGGGCTTCGAATCGAACGTCGGCTGGCAAAATTGCTTCGGCTCCGTAGACCAGAAAGAATGGGGTATATTGAGTCGATGTGTTGGGTGTAGTACGCAGACTCCAAAGTACAGTAATTCTTCAACCCAAGCTCCAGCTGCACCCGTGAGGCGCTTTTTGAGGCCATCTCCTATTAGGGCATTGATCCTTTCGACTTGACCATTGGTTTGAGGATGTGCCACTGAGGAAAATTTTAGTCTGATACCACCGTCGTCGCAAAATTTCCGGAACTTTTTGGAGTCGAAGTTACTTCCATTGTCTGTAACGATGCTGTGAGGCATGCCGAAGCGACAAGTTATTCCCTTGAAGAACTGGACGACGGTTTCGGCTTTTTGATTTCTGACAGGTATGGCCTTGATCCATTTGGTAAACTTGTCGACTGCAACCAGTAGATACGTATGACCCCCAGGCGATGATCTTGGCAGTGGTCCAACTTGGTCAAGTCCCCATTGCGCGAAGGGCCAGGCGAGAGGTATGGTCATCAGATCTGTTGCACGAGCGTGCGGTTTTGGTGCAAAACGCTGACAAGGGTCGCACTTCCGTACCAGGTCTCGAGCATCCGAAGCTGCCGTCGGCCAGTAAAATCCTGCTCTAAAAGCTTTCGCCACAAGGGCCCTGTTGCCTGCATGGTGACCACAAGTTCCTTCATGTATCTCGCGTAGCAGGGCCTTCCCGTCGTCGATGGCAATGCACCTTTGAAAGATACCAAAAGTACTACGTTTGTAGAGTTTTCCGTTTACTACAGTGAAGGCTTTTGATCGTCTCACAATTCTCCTGGCTTCCACTGGGTCCTCTGGTAAACGTTGCTCTATTAGGTATGCTAAAAAAGGCTTGGTCCACAATGGTTCGAGGAGGAGGACCTGCTCTGTCGATTGTGGTGGAGATCCTTCGACAGTTTGCTGCAGGCTTGAGTCGTCAGCCGACAATTTCGGAGGTGCCGATGCTTTCTCCTTGATTGATTGCTGAGCAATAACTTCATAGAATACTCCGTCTGGAATAGGGAAGCACATGGATCCAATGTTTGCCAGGGCATCTGCTTCCTCATTGCTCGGCTCGCCGATGTGTTTGAGTTCGCACCCTTCAAATTTGGCTTCCATATTCTGGTATAATTGACTGTAGGCAATCATATTATCGCTGACTGCGTCGCATAAATTCATCGACTGCTGCACCACCAAATTCGAGTCTCCGTAAATTTCCAGGCGTGTTTCTCCACATGCTTTTGCCATCCTCATTCCATGCAATAGTGCTTCATATTCCGCTTCGTTATTTGTCGGCAGGGGGAAGTTCATGCACATGATATACTTCATCATGTCTCCTTGTGGTGATATCAGTATAACTCCCGCGCATGCGCCTGTGCTCCGCTTCGATCCGTCAAAGTACATTGTCCATGAGCCAGACATGTCGGGTGCTGCCAGAGTTTGTGACTGGATCCAGTCTACCACGAAATCTGGGAGAACTTGAGATTTGATTGCTATCCGATCGACGTAGGTTATGTCGTGTGGTGCTATCTCGATGGCCCATTGAGATACTCGACCCGTAGCTTCTGGGTTGGTAAGTATATTCTTCAATGGTGCTTCGCTTACCACAATAATCGGGTGCTCCGTGAAATAATGCGCATTCTCCAAACCGCGTATGCCAACTTCTGGTGATGGGGATATCTCTATTTCGCTGGCGTGAGTACTTCACTGAGGTACTAAACGGGTCGTTGCACACCATGAACTCTTCCTGCCTCCTCTCGTTCAACAACTAGGACGCTGCTAAAGACTTGCACCATTGCTGCTATGTACATGAGCAATGTTTCCTTTTCCGTGGAGTTACAAGTACTGGAGATGTCGATAAGATCTTTCTTTAGGTTATCGAAAGATTCCTATGCCTCGTTTGTCCACTCGAACTTTTCTGACTTCTTCATCAAGTTATAGAAGGGCAAGGCTTTCTCTCCTAGCTTTGCGATGAATATGCTGAGCGCTGCTAGCCATTCTGCCAACTGCTGCACTTGGTGCAAATTCTTTGGCGGCTCCATATCGAGAATAGCTTTGATCTTCAAAGGGTTGGCCTCTATCCCTCTGGCTGAGATGAAGTACCCGAGTACTTGTCCTCCTGGCACCCCGAAGAAACATTTCTTCGGGTTTAGCTTGATTTTGTACCTGTCGAGATTGTCGAAGGTTTCTCGCAGATCTTCGATAAGAGTGGCAGTGTGCTTGGTCTTGACCACGATATCATCGATGTAGACCTCGATATTCCTTCTGATCTTCTCTCCAAGATAGGCTTGCATACACCGCTGATAGGTCGCTCCTGCGTTTTTCAACCCGAAAGTCATAACGTTCTAACAGAAAACGTCGTGCGGGGTGATGAACACAGTTAACTCTTGGTCCTCTTTCTTGAGCTTGATCTGGTTATATCCGGAGTACGCATCAAGAAAAGAGAGACGATCACATCCTGCTGTAGAATCGACTATCTGGTCAATGCGAGGCAGCGGGAAGTGGTCCTTAGGGCAATGCTTATTGAGACTTGTGTAACCGATACACATGCGAAGAGCTGTTGTATCTTTCTTTGGCACCATGACCGGGTTGGCTACCCACTCGGCTGCTTTAAGCTCCTGAATGAATCCAGCCTTGCGGAGCCGACTAATTTCTTCCCCGATTGCTTTTCTCTTCGGCTCTGAAAACCGGCACATCGTCTGTGATACGTCTCCAACGTATCTATAATTTCTGATGTTCCATGCTTATATTATACCAATTGCTACATGTTTTATATACACTTTATATCATTTTTATGCATTTTCCGGGACTAACCTATTAACAAGATGTCGAAGCGCCAGTTCCTATTTTCTGCTGTTTTTGGTTTCAAAAATTCTACACAGGAAATATTCTCGGAATTGGACCCCACGAAGACAGAAGTCGATATTTTGCCGAGACGGACCCAGAGAGCCAGAGAAGGGCCGGAGGGGGGCCAAGGGGTCCCACACCATAGGGGGCGCGGCCCCACCCTGGCCGCGCCGCCATGTGGGGTGGGCCTCTCGGGACTCCTCCGACGCTGCCCATTCGCCTATATATTCCTCCGTCTCCGAAAACCCTAGGACGATCAGTCATATTCCACGAAAAGTTACGTAGCCGCCGCCATCGCTAAGCCAAGTTCGGGGGACATAAGTCTCTGTTCCGGCACGCCGCCGGGACGGGGAAGTGCCCCCGGAATCCATCTCCATCGACACCACCGCCATCTTCATCGCCGCTGCTGACTCCCATGATGAGGAGGAAGTAGTTCTCCCCGAGGCTGAGGGCTCTACCGAGTATCTATGTGGTTCATCTCTCTCCCATGGTGTGATCTTTATGTGATCATGAGCTTTGTAATCTAGTTGAATATGTAGATGTTACTCTTGTCTATTATGCACTCTAGAGGTTACTTTAATATGAACTCCGGATTCACTCTCCACGGTGTGATGGTGACAGTGTACGTATCGTGTGTGATTCCTTTATGAAGTTGTGGAGCTTGTTTACTCCGGCTTGAGGTGTGCTTTTGCAGCCCTACACAATGAATGGTGTTTGTTATCTAGCAAGAGAGTGTTTAAGAGTATCATTTATTTATTCAATTATATGATCATTGTTGAGAGTGTCCACTAGTGAAAGTATGATCCCTAGGCCTTGTTTCTAAGCATTGAGACACCGTTTCCAACAAGTTCTGCTACATGTTCGCTTGCTGCCATTTTTATTTCAAATTGCAATTACTACTTATAATCATCCATATTACTTGTATTTCACTATCTCTTCGCCGAACTAGTGCACCTATACATCTGACAAGTGTATTAGGTGTGTTGGGGACACAAGAGACTTCTTGTATCTTAATTGCAGGGTTGCTTGAGAGGGATATCTTTGACCTCTACCTCCCTGAGTTCGATAAACCTTGGGTGATTCACTTAAGGGAAACTTGCTCGCTGTTCTACAAACCTCTCGCTCTTGGAGGCCCAACACTGTCTACAGGAATAGAAGCGTGCGTAGACATCAAGCTATTTTTTGGCGCCGTTGCCGGAGAGGTAAGGTAAAAGGTATTCACATCCTCCGACTACTAAGCTATTTCCTAGCACTGTTGCCGGTGTGTGAGTGCTCGAAGCTATTTTCTTTAGATTCTGCAATTATATCTTTTTGTTTCTTGTTTTTATTTTCACTAGTTAGGCTTAATGGAAAACAACAAAAATATTAGAGATCTTTATAGTATCTATCTTGAGTTAGGACATGAGGTGTTTGAAGAGAAAATTAAAAAACCTATGGAACTTTATATGCATGCTAATGGCAATGTTATTAGTATGAATGCTTTGAACACCATTGTTGCTAATGCTATGGAAAATTCTAAGCTTGGGGAAGCTGGTTTTGATGAACATGATATTTTTAGTCCCCCAAGCATGGAGGAGAAAATTTACTTTGATGATACTTTACCTCCTATATATGATGATTACAATGATGACTATCATATTTTCAGTCCACCTACTATTGAGGAGAAAATTAATTATGATTACAATATGCCTCCTATATATGACGATTATGGTGATGAGAATAATAATGATAGCTATTTTATTGAATTTGCTCCCACTATAATTAATAGTAATGACTATGCTTATGTGGAGAGTAATAATTTTATGCATGTAGCTCATGATAAGAATGTTTTATGTGATAGTTATATTGTTGAGTTTGTTCATGATGCTACTGAAAATCTTTATGAGAGAGGACAATATGGTTGTAGGGATTTTCATGTTACTAAAACACCTCTCTTTTTGCTGAAAATCTTGAAGTTGCGCTTGTCTTGTCTTCCTATGCTTATTGCATTATGCTTACATGACTTGTTTATTTACAAGATTCCTTTTCATAGGAAGTGGGTTAGAGTTAAAAGTGTTTCTTATTTGGTTTTGATGCTCTCTTTTGCTTCAACTCTTATTTCTTGCGAGAGCATCATTAAAATTACTGAGCCCATCTTAATGGCTATAAAGAAAGTACTTCTTGGGAGATAACCCATGTTTTTATTTTGCTACTGTTTTATTGTGTCTTGGAATTTGTTACTACTGTAGCAACCTCTCCTTATCTTTATTTTATTGCATTGTTGTGCCAAGTAAAGTCTTTGATAGAAAGTTGATACTAGATTTGGATTTCTGCGCAGGAACAGATTTTTAGCTGTCACGGTTTTGAGCTGTTCTCTCTGTAGGAACATTGTAAAATCTTGTAAAAATTCGTGAGTAATCCTCAGATATGTACGCAACTTTTATTCAATTTGAGCTTTTTCATCTGAGCATGTTAAGTGCCTCGAAAAAATTTGTCTTTACGGACTGTTCTGTTTTGACAGATTCTGCCTTTTATTTCGCATTGCCTCTTTTACTGTGTTTGAGCGGGTTTCTTTGCTCCATTAAACTTCAGTAACCTTGGGTAATGTCCAGAAGTGTTGGGAATGATTGTGTCCTTTCTGAACATGTGAATTTTTGATTATGCACTAACCCTCTAATGAGATTGTTTTGAGTTTGGTGTGAAGGAAGTTTTCAAGGATCAAGAGAGGAGGATGATATAATATGATCAAGAAGAGTGAACAGTCTAAGCTTGGGGATGCCCCCATGGTTCATCCCTGCATATTTCAAGAAGACTCAAGCGTCTAAGCTTGGGGATGCTCAAGGCATCCCCTTCTTCATCAATAACTTATCAGGTCACCTCTAGTGAAACTATATTTTAATTCCGTCACATCTTATGTGCTTTACTTAGAGCGTCTGTGTGCTTTTATTTTTATTTTGTTATTTTTATTCTCTGATCATATCAATATTGGATCCTATCTATCTTGTTTGGGAGAGAGACACGCTCCGCTTTTTCATTAGAATACTCCTATTCTTCACTTATATTTGTTGAGTATTCAGTTTTCGCACTGTGTAGCTTTTAGCTCTTGGTTTTCATGTATCTCTTGTTCAGAGCTTTAGCTATTTTATAGAAAGTACTCTCTTACTTCACTTATATTTGTTTTGAGATTTTCTTGCTATTTGGTTGGAAACAAAAAATGCTTCATGTGGTAATTGGTATATTGTCTTGAATAATTTGATGCTTGGCAATTGTTTTGAGCTCTCAAGTAGATCATGTTTAAGCTCTTGCATCATGTAGTTTAAGCCTATTAGTGGAGAACTACCGTAGAGCTTGTTGAAATTTGGTTTGCATGATTGGTCTCTCTAAGGTCTAGATATTTTCTGGTAAAAGTGTTTGAGCAACAAGGAAGACAGTGTAGAGTCTTATAATGCTTGCAATATGTTCTTATGTAAGTTTTACTGTACTCGGTTCATACTTGTGTTGCTTCAAACAACCTTGCTAGCCAAAGCCTTGTACCGAGAGGGAATGCTTCTCGTGCATCCAAAACCTTGAGCCAAAACCTATGCCATTTGTGTCCACCATAACTACCTACTATGTGGTATTTTTCTGCCATTCCAAGTAAATACTTCATGTGCTACCTTTAAACAATTCAAAACTTTATTACTCCTTATTTGTGTCAATGTTTTATAGCTCATGAGGAAGTATGTGGTGTTTTATCTTTCAATCTTGTTGCGCAGATTTTCACCAATGGACTAGTGGCACATCCGCTTATCCAATAATTTTGCAAAAAGAGCTGGCAACGGGGTTCCCAGCCCCAATTAATTAATTTTCATTAATAATTCTCTTCACATGTTTTGCCCTGATTTATCGGTAAGCAACTTAATTTTGCAAATAGACACTCCTCCATGGTATGTGAAATGTTGGAAGGCACCCGAGGATTCGGTTAGCCATGGCTTGTGAAAGGAAAAGGTTGGGAGGAGTGTCATCCATAAATAAAACTAAAGTACATGTGTAAACAAAAGAGAAGAGGGATGATCTACCTTGCTGGTAGAGATAACGTTCTTCATGGGAGCCGCTCTTTGAAAGTTTGTTTGACAAGGGGGTTAGAGTGCCCACTACCATTCGTTGACAACAACAAACACCTCTCAAAACTTTACTTTTATGCTCTCTATATGATTTCAAAACTTGAAAAGCTCTAGCACATGATTTAATCCCCGCTTCCCACTGCGAAGGGCCTTTCTTTTACTTTATGTTGAGTCAGTTTACCTACTTCTTTCTATCTTAGAAGCAAACACTTGTGTCAACTGTGTGCACTGATTCTTACATGCTTGCTTATTGCACTCATCATATTACTTTGTACTGACAATTATCCATGAGATATACATGTTGAAAGTTGAAAGCAATTGCTGAAACTTAAATCTTCCTTTGTGTTGCTTCAAAACCTTCTATTAAGAATCTATTGCTTTATGAGTTAACTCTTATGCAAAACTTTTTGATTCTTGTGTTGAAAGTACAATTCATGAAAAGTTTTTGCTATATGATTCAGTTGTTTAGTCATTACCTATTTGTTAGCAAACTATAGACCATTGCTTTGAGTCACTTCATTCATCTCATATGCTTTAATATGGTATTGATCAAGATTATGTTGGAAGCATGTCACTTCAGAAATTATTCTTTTTATCGTTTACCTACTCGAGGGAGAGTAGGAACTAAGCTTGGGGATACTTGATACGTCTCCAACGTATCTATAATTTATGATGTTCCATGCTTATATTATACCAATTGCTACATGTTTTATATACACTTTATATCATTTTTATGCATTTTCCGGGACTAACCTATTAACAAGATGCCGAAGCGCCAGTTCCTGTTTTCTGCTGTTTTTGGTTTCAGAAATTCTACACAGGAAATATTCTCGGAATTGGACCCCACGAAGACAGAAGTCGATATTTTGCCGAGACGGACCCAGAGAGCCAGAGAAGGGCCGGAGGGGGGCCAAGGGGTCCCACACCATAGGGGGGCGCGGCCCCACCCCTGGCCGCGCCGCCATGTGGGGTGGGCCCCTCGGGACTCCTCCGACGCTGACCCTTCGCCTATATATTCCTCCGTCTCCGAAAACCCTAGGACGATCAGTCATATTCCACGAAAAGTTACGTAGCCACCGCCATCGCGAAGCCAAGTTCGGGGGACAGAAGTCTCTGTTCCGGCACGCCGCCGGGACGGGGAAGTGCCCCCGGAATCCATCTCCATCGACACCACCGCCATCTTCATCGCCGCTGCTGACTCCCATGATGAGGAGGGAGTAGTTCTCCCCCGAGGCTGAGGGCTCTACCGGTATCTATGTGGTTCATCTCTCTCTCCCATGGTGTGATCTTTATGTGATCATGAGCTTTGTAATCTAGTTGAATATGTAGATGTTACTCTTGTCTATTATGCACTCTAGAGGTTACTTTAATATGAACTCCGGATTCAATCTCCACGGTGTGATGGTGACAGTGTGCGTATCGTGTGTGATTCCTTTATGAAGTTGTGGAGCTTGTTTACTCCGACTTGAGGTGTGCTTTTGCAGCCCTACACAATGAATGGTGTTTGTTATCCAACAAGAGAGTGTTTGAGAGTAGCATTTATTTATTCAATTATGTGATCATTGTTGAGAGTGTCCACTAGTGAAAGTATGATCCCTAGGCCTTGTTTCTAAGCATTGAAACATCGTTTCCAACAAGTTCTGCTACATGTTCGCTTGCTGCCATTTTTTTTCAGATTGCAATAATTACTTATAATCATCCATATTACTTGTATTTCACTATCTCTTCGCCGAACTAGTGCACCTATACATCTGACAAGTGTATTAGGTGTGTTGGGGACACAAGAGACTTCTTGTATCTTAATTGCAGGGTTGCTTGACAGGGATATCTTTGACCTCTACCTCCCTGAGTTCGATAAACCTTGGGTGATTCACTTAAGGGAAACTTGCTGCTGTTCTACAAACCTCTGCTCATGGAGGCCCAACACTGTCTACAGGAATAGAAGCGTGCGTAGACATCAGTCTGCTGTACAGGTTTGGCTTTTGGGTTGTGGTGACCCGGCATACCACTGCATGGTGTAGTATGCAAGTCTGATATAACACCAATGAAACACCGTTTCACTAGTATTATATCGCTCAGAGTGGTACAACAGAAACATATGCGGGTCTAAGGCATGTCTATAGAATTACAACATTGACTCCATTACATAAGATCAACATAGCCTCCTACTTTACAATGAGGTAAAACTGCAAATAACTCCAGAAGAACGACTCGTAGACTAGTCTTATCACGAACTCTATTTGTAGAGTATTTAACTAGCTACAGAGGCTATGAATAGATTCTAGTTAAATAGGAGCTAAGTTTAGGAAGCTAGTTCCTTTCTATTGCTAATCTAGGTTTCTCCTTGTTGGATGTGGTATTCGCCTCTTCCGACAGGTTCCTCGTCCCTTGAAGTAGTTGTTTACTCCTCGGTCTTCGTGTTACACTCGTAGATCCTCCTTTGGTGCCTCCATATCTAAGCGGGGGTTTAAGAGTGGGATGAGTACGAGCGTACTCAACAAGTTCATTATAGGAAAGAGGTGTTTAATGCACTAGCTACGACATTAGACCGAAAGTCTAATACCAATGCAGGTTTTCATAATCATTTCTTCAAAAGGTTGCTTTTATTCAGAAGAACTATGTCCGTCAGCCTTCACCGGTTTACTAGAACTTCATGGAGCTCCTTTCCGGCCGCGTTCGCGGTTCCATATCCCGGAACAGGGAGTGACAGGTCACGGTTCTTTACACTCTGCAGAGGTGTGTTGCTTTACCCATAAGAGATCTTAACCTTGGTGCCAACCGAGTCTAGTTCTCGTCCACACTTCCTTTGGTGTGAGGCCCGGTATAAGGTCATAGCCAATCATATTCCTCCGCTACCTCGCACACCCACCCTTTTGTAAGATTGTCTTCCCCTATATCTATGGTGAGACCGACCCAGGCATTTGTTCTCCCCTATACCAATTAAGGTAGACCGTTCCGAACAATTTTTATATGCCCGGCCCTATCAACCATAGATAGACCGTTCCGGACACCTTACAATCCATCATAGACCGCATTACCGTGGGGACTTTAGGCTTCCCCAGCCCACCGCTTGTCCCTCAGGATACAAGTGTCTACGGCAAGCACATCCGTTGATGTACAAGAGGTGGAAATACGATTGACTATTCCGTCCCACTCCAGATCTTATGGTTAACACGGGTATTACGGCACAAGAATCACTGGCGACATTTGTTGTTTAATCCTAGATGGATATAAACCCTTGCAATGGAACCTCCACCATATCAACACAATCCATGGTTCCATTGCCCACCACATAGTCATATTCATAGTTATGAAAGTAGTGGTTTTGATTTTTATGCAATAGTGATAGCCATAATACTTTGCAAGTAATTTGATAGAAATACTCAAATGACATGAGCAAGTGATGAACTTGCCTTTCTTGGCTGCAAGATTATGCAGACAAGGTCTTCGGTGCGTAATAACTCCAAATTCTGAAATATCATCATCGTCCGTAAGGACGATGTTTAGAAGATTGGCAAGGATGCAATAATGCATAAGAATGAGATGCAATCGCTCTAAGCGTGACCTAACCCCGATGATTTAGGATCGGTGAGTTGTAATGATTGGTTTAGGGTGTGTTGCACTTTTAGAGTGATTCACATACAAGGTTCTTATTCAGGTGTGATTTACTTGGTATTATAAACAGGTAGATAATAAAGCATAATATTCAATTGAGCAAGAATGATGATTGGCATAATGTTAACAAGTAAGGAACAGTGGTCAGTTTTAGTACTATATGGCATGGTTAACGATTGATTATCCTATACTTTAAAAGAATAACTTTTGAAGAACGTGTAATTTGATAAAGAACAAGTATGGTAATTAGTTTTGTGGTTTGCTATAATTTATTCTAGTTCCAAGTAGTTTCTGGAGTAAGTATAAGATGGATCACAACATAGTTGGATTCATCAGCAACTAGGGCTTGTAAGGTTGAGATAAGCCTAGGCATCCTAAGCAATTTATTATACATGGTTGTTGTCAAGGTTGGTTTATCTTGCTAGTGATAGCTGGCTAGGGTTTATAGGTCCTTATAAGCAGGGTTGATGATGATTCCTTATTTTCTTCAAAAGAATAACTTTTGAAGAACATACTTCTTAATTAATAAGAAGTATATCAATTAAGGTGGAAGTGGTCTAGGTTTTACTCGTTGGTTCTATTAAGTCGAGAGTAATTGGCTCTCGAATAGGATGGTTGATAACTATCCAATACTAGTAGGGTTTAGTGGAATATGGTTAGGCAATGCTCGAGTTTTGGCATAGTTGCTCCGAGAGGTTCATCACATTGGTGTGATGCTAAGTAGGAATGAATATGGATGATGGCTTTGGTAATAGGATCTAGGGTTTAAACTTAGGTGTTCCCTGTTTGATCATCTAGGTTTGATGAAATGAACACATGGAATGCTAAAGTCTTAGTGATAGGTTCATATATTTTATGTGGACCTAGATATATATGCACTTAGTGGCTAATTATGGATCTAGGTATGAAATCAAGGTCTCTTGATCACATGTTCTAAACTAGGGTTTAGGTTAGAAGTAATTTAGGGTTCACATGTAATAATGGAACTAGGGTTCCTAATGGAGTTAGGGTTTTAGGATTACAAATGAAATGATAGGGTTGTAATATCATTCCACGTGGAATTTAGGGTTTGCTATTTACAATTTAATTCTATGATTAATAACTTCATGTTAAAGTTGAAGTTATTAATAACTTTGAAATAAAATTATTATTTAATTTTGCTTTTTATTATTTTTAAATAATTTACTAATTAGGGTAATGATTAATTAGGGTTTAAATTTCCCTAATAATGATTTAATAGGATTGCAATTAAAGAAAATTAGTTTTCATGTTTTCTTTATTTGCTTATTGGTTTTATTTAATTTATAAATGGTTTCTTAATTTCTGAATTTTTAATTGTATTTAGAATTTAAAATTAAAGGCTTAAATAACAAGTATTAAATAATTGAATTTTTATTAAAAATAAAAATTTCATTTTATATTTTTATTGGATAGAGTTTTCTTTTCTAAGAATTTTGATGTCTTATTTATATTTTTCTGAGTTATAACGAATTTTCTATAAATCTGCAAAGTTTCAGATATTAATGAACTTTAAATTTAGACGCGAATTTACTAAAGCTACACGGTCAGCCTACCCACACAGTCCCTGACTGGTGGGGCTAGGTCCACGTCACCTGCCACGCAGCGCCGACGTGGCAAGGCTCACGGTGGCCGGCGGGCAGTGACGATGGTCGCCGGCGTTGCCGGTTTCCCGCGGGGACGTGCGTAGGTACGTTGGAAAGAGGGCGACGAGGCGATCCTAGTGGTGGTGGCGCCGCCACCAAATGGTCGCCGGAGCTTGGCCGGCGGCGAGGCCGAGCGGCAGAGCTCACGGGCCAACGGTGCGGGGCATGCTACGGGAGGTTATCGAGCAAGCTGCGCATGCGAGGAGGATCAGTGGCTCACCAGGAGCACGCCGGGCTTGACGGCATAGCAAGGGGAGGTGTGGTTCGCCGGAATTTGTCGTTGCCGGCGTCGGAGAAGATGGGGTCGATGGCGAGGCTACGGCTCGCCCCAACTCGATTCCTCTTGCAGGTAGAGCAAGTCGAGGACGGCGGAGATGATGGTGGTCACTGCAAGGTCCGGGGGTGCTCCGAACGGCGGCGATTGGAGATGGCCGGTCGGTTAGGGTTTCGGATTTTGGGGAAAATTGGACAGAGGGGAAAGAACTCGGGCTAGGGTGCATCGTCGAGCTTTTATATGGCGCCAGGGAGTGCCTCGTCACGACGCCGAGCTCTGGGAGGTCGCCAGCGAGAGGGATGGACGGGCACGCCATCGTGCTGTCGTCCATGCGGAGAGAAAGGATGAGGACGAGCTCCTCCAGCTATTTTTGGACGAAGGGGTACCACGGGCCAGGTTGGGCTGTGCTGGGCCCGTGCTTGTTGGGCTGCTGGTGGACTCCTGCGGCCAGGTAAGCAAGGTAAGTCCTTTTCTCTCTTTTTCTTTTCTGTTTTTAATTTTCTATTTTGTATTTCTTTCCAATTTGAATCTGATTTGAATTCCTGTTTTATTTGCAGGTTTCTGATTGTGTTGTATTTGATTAAGTTGTAGAACAATGATTATTACACCATTCCTTCTATTTAGAACAAGGGTTTTATTTTTGAGTATATTCCATATATTTAGGCTTATTCAAAATATCAATTAATCATGAATTTAGGTCCTCATTTGGATTTTATACCACTTTTGTGAATCAATTATTTGGATTAATAGAGTTGATACTTTGAACTCAAAGTATTTTAAAGGTGGTATTAAGACTTGGTTTCAATTTAGGGAATTGGTCACTTGCACATGATTGTATGTGAGCACCAATATATTAGGGTTTTAGAGTATCTATGATAAACTCCTTGTTAAGGTTAATACTTATCATTATCTTTGAAAGTATTTATGTAGGTATTGTTTCAATCATGGTTGATCTTTTGTTACAAGGATAAATGATTGATTACTACACATATGATTCTAATGATGGAATGTAGCACAAGGTTTTTCTTATGTTCAAGAATTGAAGCATAAGACTTGATTAATGTGCAATACTAGGGTTCTAATGTTATTTACCTAATGGCATATGGTTTGGAATCTCAGTTATAGCCTGGTTTATATTATGATCACCATAGTGATACATAAACTAGGGTTGAGGTTTAATTCTAGGTTGTAGAGAGGAGATGACACCATATTGCATAGGCTAGGGTTTAATCTCCCTTAACCAAGGTAATATGGTTGCTTGCTTAGTTGTTTATGTTCCCCTTTAATTACTAAGGACTTGAGAATTGGTTTTATCTTATACCAATAGATTTCTATTATATTCTTAATCTATTGTTAAAGTAACTAAAGTAGCTGTAATTCTTTTTATAGTTAACTTTGGTTATAATGATGAATGGTTTCTCACCATATATATTATAGGCTTTAACTCTAAGCTTTACTTATGAGTTTATATCTTCTACTTCAAGTTCTTAGGGTTTATGATCACTACACAATTTATAATGATCAAGATTTGGCTTCCTAAGTTATTACTAGAAATATTTAGATATGGTTGTACCAATTACCCCTCTCATTCTACAAGTACGTGGACTATAATCTAGGTTTCTACTCAAGGAATGATGATATGATTATCTAAGCATGTGGTCTGCCTAAGAATTCTACCTTGCTATCTTTTGTAGCTTGTTCTTCAGGAATTCTGATAAACCTGCATCTTGTGGCATGCCTCCACCTCCTAGCTGCTTCATCTTGATTCTAACTATTTTATGGGATTGCTCAATGTGTTGGTTTTCTTGCATCATGGTGCAAGATGATGAAATGGATGAAGTGTGAGGCTCCTTTTATAGGCTTGGGCATGCTCTAGTAACATGACACATGGGTGGATGACTCTTGTTTTAATTTGATGAGTAAGGTGCTTGGTTGTCATGCTCTCATCCATAGCAATCCTTTAAGCATGAGGTGGCATTGCTTAGGATGCAAGCTATGTAGATATTTTCATCCTATGTGGCTTTGGTATTATCCTCTCATGTGATTTATTTTTAGATAGCCAAGTGGCTTTTGTTACTAAATATCTTGTGAATGATTTTATGCTTGTGGTTGAGTCACTATATCATAGGTGATTGTATTTATATTGTAATTGGGATAAAAATGTCAAAGACAAGGATTATACCCCAATTTTGAATGGTGATTGTTGATTTCACCAAGGCATGATTATATGAGTTTCAAAGTACTCATATTTTATTTTATTCAAATTGTTTGAACTATAATTCGTAATGTAAACAAATTTAGTTTTGTGATATTCCACTTATTTAATAAGTTATGATTAAAATAAGAATGAGTGACTTTTATGCACTTAGGTCCTTGTGTTTTACCATATTTGGTAATTAGTTTTAAAGTGAATTCAATTATACCCCAAGTGTAGTTTCTTAACTTTTAAGTGTTAATAACTTAGAGTTTGATTATTATCTATTTGATGGTTATAGGCTTCTCTCATCTCTAGGGTTTAATGATAAGCTTGTGTTGGTGTTGAGTTCAAGAATTTAGTTCAAGAATTACCATGAGGTTCATGGTAAGAACATGGGTTAGTTTAAGACATGGAAAAGATAAGTGAAGAATGGGTTCTCCATTTATTGTTACTTGATTTCCAATTGAATAGATGTTCATATGTTATGGCAAGGAATACTATATTATGATCTTTAATAAGAACAAGTAGTTGATCCTTGATTAATATGTCCTTGTGTTGGTTTTAATTCCATTTGATCTAACCCCTTAGATCAAATCATCTTTTCCCCAAAACAAAGTTTTGGCAAAGTCACATTGAGGTTTATAGCGCTTGACTTGATGAGCTACTTCAATTCCACCAAGGTCAAGTGAAACTTCGATTCTTGTGATCTGTTTTACTTTAAAGCGCGAAAATTCCCCAGATTTTCTATGCATGAATGCAATGCACACATCTGTTTACTCTATTTTTGTAACCCCAATACCTGGGATATTACAGTCTCTACCCCTTAAACTAAACTTCGTCCTCGAAGTTTGAACTCTCTCACGTTTCCGAAGTGTGGATCTGACTTGTGCAGACTACGACTTTTCTTGAACTCCGTATTGATCTTACTGGATATAATTGAATATATCCCTTGTCCAGATTCTTCCTGGAATCCATTAGGGTTTGTCTCTGAACATTAGTTTCTTACTCCAGTTCTATGATTTTTCTATGGAATCTAATAATACCTGTCTCTGAACCATGTCTCTTACTTTGATTCATTGATTTCTTCCAACTATTATAATCTTGTTTCCTATCTCATTGAAGATTCAATGATTAGGACTTCTTCTTGTCCTGGCAGTCTTTATTGAGGACTAATTAGATAACATTCTCCTATTTGATAAAATAGGTCTTTGTTTTTCCCTTACTACCAAAACTTCAATATTGGTACTACATAAGGTACTTACCATGGAAATGGTCGTGATAGTTTATTTCCCCAAGAATGGATTAGACTTATATAGTCCATCCAATCATGGTTTATAGTTGATACCTATAACTATTTTGGTTATTTAGCTTCCATGAAAGGAATCTTTCAAATAGACTTTAGTTTTGGTATGGTCAATCTACTTCAGTCCTTGGCCTTCTTTAGCTATATTTGGTCTCCGGTATTTTCTTCATTCAACTTCTTTATCTTTGACTTACTTGAGCTTAAGTACTTCTGAGTAGATATTACTTACTTTCTCAAGTTATAGTCCACTTCTTACTTCCTCGAGGTATAAACCTCGGCTTCTGGTCTGACATCCTTCTGAAAGTAGTGTTCAACAATCTTATGAAAATAAGATCGAACTTCCTCTCGGTTCGGACCTTCGCTTCTATATAGCTTAAAGTATTGAGTTACTCGTACATCCAACTCAATCTTTACTCTATCCCTTAGAGTTTGCTTAAGGTCTTCAACTCCTTTTCTTCCAACTATTGGACTTATGATTAGAATATTGGTATAGGTCTTGTTTATAATTTATATTCCTCGAAGGTTTTGCGAAGAACTTTGTGGTGTATCCACTCAATTGTGGACATCCAATGTGAATCCTTTGACTAAATGTTTATAGATCTAGCTATTTGGCTGACAAGATTTTTATTTGTTTACAAACTTTTGTTACAACTAATTAAATCGTGGACTATTTGTAATACTATCTGATAGAGCAGCTGTGGTTATTATACCAACTGTGGCTATTTGATATCTAAAAAATGGATTCTATTATAGGTTCTGATCAACTGGACGAGACATCTTCTACTTTGTCTCGCAGTATTGATATTATACCAATTGTGGTCTTCTAATATCGACTATGGTCTTCTTATGTCTGCTATGATTTCGTATATCACCTTCCTTCATTCAGGGTTTATTTTGCAAGAAAACCACTAGCTGACACTATGAATATAGTATCATAAGTGATTTCCCATGCATTCCCTCTTCTATGTTGACTATGGATCTGCTTCAGCTTCACCATAATCACCATATTTCTTACCTTCATGCTTCTCATGTACTAAAGTACTCCTCTGTTGAGGTAAGCATGAGTTTCTGATTGTACTTCATTCAGAGTATTGTGGTTACATCCCACAACTTTACTTCCTTTTTCTGATGAACCTTCATCTTGTCTTCAGAATCTTCAGAATTTGTCACTTCCTCACACGAATACCATTACCCTCTAGATCTATAGCATCAAGTAAGGACTTGATATTGCAACATGCATTTGCATACCAAAGTCAAACTTCATGTATGGATCTAGTCAAACAATGAAAATCCAATAAAAATCCAAGAAGATTCAGCTTTGTGCTTATAATACACATCATCATAAGCCTGAATAATAGTTGAGTAAGACATCTCTAAACATCAGGCTGAGATGTGTAGTATATAACACCACATAAGATAGGTTTATATCGTGATACTTAGCACGAATAGATGAGATTCTACTATTTGTCTCAACTTTTACCTTAATTGCACATTTGCAATGAGATAAACTTGAAACAAAGTGGTTTGGGATGGTTAAGGTTAACCTAATTTTCTTTGGAAGTACTACTTAACTTAGTATTATACCATATATAAGTGCTATTAAGGACTATTTTGTATGATACCTCTAGTTCTAATATGGTTACTCTGAATACATATTTATTAGGATATAGTTCCTATACTTCTAAGTGTTTCTACCATAAGCATATGGTCATGATGTGCTTGGCACACTTCCCATATTTTTGGAACACAATTCTTGCACTATAGTTTTGCACTTGGCTTCTTATTGTACTCCTCTTAATTAATTATGAGGTTCTAATCCATCACATAATGATTCTCAGGTGAATCATATATGATTACTATCACTACTCTGTAAGTAGACATGTTTTATTTCTATCTCTCTTACTTACCTCTCATGATTGACTCATCATGGTCTATACTACCTCATATAACTCATAGTTATCACTTACTAGCAACTGTTTTCACAGGTCTAGATAATTTTACTTAATCATTACTTAACTTGGTCTACAACTTCTATTAGGATATCTAAATTACCTTCATCTTTTGACATAACTCCTATTACAGTTCTGGATAACTCTTACTTAATCATAACATATGTTGGTACACATCTTCCACTAGGATATCTTCCTTATGGTTGTATCCTCTCTTTGGACTACCATGTATTGTATACCAACTGTGGTCTACTCATAATTATTTTAGGGTCTTAAGAGTATCCTACATAATTTGAGATTAGCTAGCTAACATTACTTAGGAAATATAGGTAAGAAATGTTGACTCAAGTGTGTCAGGATTATTCTCAAGTGAATATCCCTCTCAAGTCATAAAAAGATTTGGTTCACCTAAGACAACTTCCTATAGACACTTACCAAACCTATAGGTCTCCTTCAAAGGGTTTTAATCCTACGGTCAAAGCATTTGCTCTGATACCAACTGTGGTGACCCGGCATACCACTGCATGGTGTAGTATGCAAGTCTGATATAACACCAATGAAACACCGTTTCACTAGTATTATATCGCTCAGAGTGGTACAACAGAAACATATGCGGGTCCAAGGCATGTCTATAGAATTACAACATTGACTCCATTACATAAGATCATCACAGCCTCCTACTTTACAATGAGGTAAAACTGCAAATAACTCCAGAAGAACGACTCGTAGACTAGTCTTATCACGAACTCTATTTGTAGAGTATTTAACTAGCTACAGAGGCTATGAATAGATTCTAGCTAAATAGGAGCTAAGTTTAGGAAGCTAGTTCCTTTCTATTGCTAATCTAGGTTTCTCCTTGTTGGATGTGGTATCTGCCTCTTCTGACAGGTTCCTGTCCCTTGAAGTAGTTGTTTACTCCTCGGTCTTCGTGTTACACTGTAGATCCTCCTTTGGTGCCTCCATATCTAAGCAGGGGGTTTAAGAGTGGGATGAGTACGAGCGTACTCAACAAGTTCATTATAGGAAAGAGGTGTTTAATGCACTAGCTACGGCATTAGACCAGAAAGTCTAATACCAATGCAGGTTTTCATAATCATTTCTTCAAAAGGTTGCTTTTATTCGGAAGAACTATGTCCGTCGGCCTTCACCGGTTTACTAGAACTTCATGGAGCTCCTTTCCGGCCGCGTTCGCAGTTCCATATCCGGAACAGGGAGTGACAGGTCACGGTTCTTTACACTCTGCGAGAGGTGTGTTGCTTTACCCATAAGAGATCTTAACCTTGGTGCCAACCGAGTCTAGTTCTCGTCCACACTTCCTTTGGTGTGAGGCCCGGTATAAGGTCATAGCCAATCATATTCCTCCGCTACCTCGCACACCCACCCTTTTGTAAGATTGTCTTCCCCTATATCTATGGTGAGACCGACCCAGGCATTTGTTCTCCCCTATACCAATTAAGGTAGACCGTTCCGAACAATTTTTATATGCCCTATCAACCATAGATAGACCGTTCCGGACACCTTACAATCCATCATAGACCGCATTACCGTGGGGACTTTAGGCTTCCCCAGCCCACCGCTTGTCCCTCAGGATACAAGTGTCTACGGCAAGCGCATCCGTTGATGTACAAGAGGTGGAAATACGATTGACTATTCCGTCCCACTCCGGATCTTATGGTTAACACGGGTATTACGGCACAAGAATCACTGGCGACATTTGTTGTTTAATCCTAGATGGATATAAACCCTTGCAATGGAACCTCCACCATATCAACACAATCCATGGTTCCATTGCCCACCACATAGTCATATTCATAGTTATGAAAGTAGTGGTTTTGATTTTTATGCAATAGTGATAACCATAATACTTTGCAAGTAATTTGATAGAAATACTCAAATGACATGAGCAAGTGATGAACTTGCCTTTCTTGGCTGCAAGATTATGCAGACAAGGTCTTCGATGCGTAATAACTCCAAATTCTGAAATATCATCATCGTCCGGTAAGGACGATGTTTAGAAGATTGGCAAGGATGCAATAATGCATAAGAATGAGATGCAATCGCTCTAAGCGTGACCTAACCCCGATGATTTAGGATCAGTGAGTTGTAATGATTGGTTTAGGGTGTGTTGCACTTTTAGAGTGATTCACATACAAGGTTCTTATTCAGGTGTGATTTACTTGGTATTATAAACAGGTAGATAATAAAGCATAATATTCAATTGAGCAAGAATGATGATTGGCATAATGTTAACAAGTAAGGAACAGTGGTCAGTTTTAGTACTATATGGCATGGTTAATGATTGATTATCCTATAATTTAAAAGAATAACTTTTGAAGAACGTGTAATTTGATAAAGAACAAGTATGGTAATTAGGTTTGTGGTTTGCTATAATTTATTCTAGTTCCAAGTAGTTTTCTGGAGTAAGTATAAGATGGATCACAACATAGTTGGATTCATCAGCAACTAGGGCTTGTAAGGTTGAGATAAGCCTAGGCATCCTAAGCAATTTATTATACATGGTTGTTGTCAAGGTTGGTTTATCTTGCTAGTGATAGCTGGCTAGGGTTTATAGGTCCTTATAAGCAGGGTTGATGATGATTCCTTATTTTCTTCAAAAGAATAACTTTTGAAGAACATACTTCTTAATTAATAAGAAGTATATCAATTAAGGTGGAAGTGGTCTAGGTTTTACTGTTGGTTCTATTAAGTCAGGAGTAATTGGCTCCTGAATAGGATGGTTGATAACTATCCAATACTAGTAGGGTTTAGTGGAATATGGTTAGGCAATGCTCAGGTTTTGGCATAGTTGCTCCAGAGGTTCATCACATTGGTGTGATGCTAAGTAGGAATGAATATGGATGATGGCTTTGGTAATAGGATCTAGGGTTTAAACTTAGGTGTTCCTGTTTGATCATCTAGGTTTGATGAAATGAACACATGGAATGCTAAAGTCTTAGTGATAGGTTCATATATTTTATGTGGACCTAGATATATATGCACTTAGTGGCTAATTATGGATCTAGGTATGAAATCAAGGTCTCTTGATCACATGTTCTAAACTAGGGTTTAGGTTAGAAGTAATTTAGGGTTCACATGTAATAATGGAACTAGGGTCCCTAATGGAGTTAGGGTTTTAGGATTACAAATGAAATGATAGGGTTGTAATATCATTCCATGTGGAATTTAGGGTTTGCTATTTACAATTTAATTCTATGATTAATAACTTCATGTTAAAGTTGAAGTTATTAATAACTTTGAAATAAAATTATTATTTAATTTGGCTTTTTATTATTTTTAAATAATTTACTAATTAGGGTAATGATTAATTAGGGTTTAAATTTCCCTAATAATGATTTAATAGGATTGCAATTAAAGAAAATTAGTTTTCATGTTTTCTTTATTTGCTTATTGGTTTTATTTAATTTATAAATGGTTTCTTAATTTCTGAATTTTTAATTGTATTTAGAATTTAAAATTAAAGGCTTAAATAACAAGTATTAAATAATTGAATTTTTATTAAAAATAAAAATTTCATTTTATATTTTTATTGGATAGAGTTTTCTTTTCTAAGAATTTTGATGTCTTATTTATATTTTTCTGAGTTATAACGAATTTTCTATAAATCTGCAAAGTTTCAGATATTAATGAACTTTAAATTTAGACGCGAATTTACTAAAGCTATACGGTCAGCCTACCCACACAGTCCCTGACTGGTGGGGCTAGGTCCACGTCACCTGCCACGCAGCGCCGACGTGGCAAGGCTCACGGTGACCGGCGGGCAGTGACGATGGTCGCCGGCGTTGCCGGTTTCCCGCGGAGACGCGCGTAGGTACGTTGGAAAGAGGGCGACGAGGCGATCCTAGTGGTGGTGGCGCTGCCACCAAATGGTCGCCGGAGCCTGGCCGGCGGCGAGGCCGAGCGGCAGAGCTCACGGGCCAACGGTGCGGGGCATGCTACGGGAGGTTATCGAGCAAGCTGCGCATGCGAGGAGGATCAGTGGCTCACCAGGAGCACGCCGGGCTTGACGGCATAGCAAGGGGAGGTGTGGTTCGCCGGAATTTGTCGTTGCCGGCGTCGGAGAAGATGGGGTCGATGGCGAGGCTACGGCTCGCCCCAACTCGATTCCTCTTGCAGGTAGAGCAAGTCGAGGACGGCGGAGATGATGGTGGTCACGGCAAGGTCCGGGGGTGCTCCGAACGGCGGCGATTGGAGATGGCCGGGCGGTTAGGGTTTCGGATTTTGGGGAAAATTGGACAGAGGGGAAAGAACTCGGGCTAGGGTGCATCGTCGAGCTTTTATATGGCGCCAGGGAGTGCCTCGTCACGACGCCGAGCTCTGGGAGGTCGCTAGCGAGAGGGATGGACGGGCACGCCATCGTGCTGTCGTCCATGCGGAGAGAAAGGATGAGGACGAGCTCCTCCAGCTATTTTTGGACGAAGGGGTACCACGGGCCAGGTTGGGCTATGCTGGGCCCGTGCTTGTTGGGCTGCTTGGTGGACTCCTGCGGCCGGGTAAGCAAGGTAAGTCCTTTTCTCTCTTTTTCTTTTTCGTTTTTAATTTTCTATTTTGTATTTCTTTCCAATTTGAATCTGATTTGAATTCCTGTTTTATTTGCAGGTTTCTGATTGTGTTGTATTTGATTAAGTTGTAGAACAATGATTATTACACCATTCCTTCTATTTAGAACAAGGGTTTTATTTTTGAGTATATTCCATATATTTAGGCTTATTCAAAATATCAATTAATCATGAATTTAGGTCCTCATTTGGATTTTATACCACTTTTGTGAATCAATTATTTGGATTAATAGAGTTGATACTTTGAACTCAAAGTATTTTAAAGGTGGTATTAAGACTTGGTTTCAATTTAGGGAATTGGTCACTTGCACATGATTGTATGTGAGCACCAATATATTAGGGTTTTAGAGTATCTATGATAAACTCCTTGTTAAGGTTAATACTTATCATTATCTTTGAAAGTATTTATGTAGGTATTGTTTCAATCATGGTTGATCTTTTGTTACAAGGATAAATGATTGATTACTACACATATGGTTCTAATGATGGAATGTAGCACAAGGTTTTTCTTATGTTCAAGAATTGAAGCATAAGACTTGATTAATGTGCAATACTAGGGTTCTAATGTTATTTACCTAATGGCATATGGTTTGGAATCTCAGTTATAGCCTGGTTTATATTATGATCACCATAGTGATACATAAACTAGGGTTGAGGTTTAATTCTAGGTTGTAGAGAGGAGATGACACCATATTGCATAGGCTAGGGTTTAATCTCCCTTAACCAAGGTAATATGGTTGCTTGCTTAGTTGTTTATGTTCCCCTTTAATTACTAAGGACTTGAGAATTGGTTTTATCTTATACCAATAGATTTCTATTATATTCTTAATCTATTGTTAAAGTAACTAAAGTAGCTGTAATTCTTTTTATAGTTAACTTTGGTTATAATGATGAATGGTTTCTCACCATATATATTATAGGCTTTAACTCTAAGCTTTACTTATGAGTTTATATCTTCTACTTCAAGTTCTTAGGGTTTATGATCACTACACAATTTATAATGATCAAGATTTGGCTTCCTAAGTTATTACTAGAAATATTTAGATATGGTTGTACCAATTACCCCTCTCATTCTACAAGTACGTGGACTATAATCTAGGTTTCTACTCAAGGAATGATGATATGATTATCTAAGCACGTGGTCTGCCTAAGAATTCTACCTTGCTATCTTTTGTAGCTTGTTCTTCAGGAATTCTGATAAACCTGCATCTTGTGGCATGCCTCCACCTCCTAGCTGCTTCATCTTGATTCTAACTATTTTATGGGATTGCTCAATGTGTTGGTTTTCTTGCATCATGGTGCAAGATGATGAAATGGATGAAGTGTGAGGCTCCTTTTATAGGCTTGGGCATGCTCTAGTAACATGACACATGGGTGGATGACTCTTGTTTTAATTTGATGAGTAAGGTGCTTGGTTGTCATGCTCTCATCCATAGCAATCCTTGAAGCATGAGGTGGCATTGCTTAGGATGCAAGCTATGTAGATATTTTCATCCTATGTGGCTTTGGTATTATCCTCTCATGTGATTTATTTTTAGATAGCCAAGTGGCTTTTGTTACTAAATATCTTGTGAATGATTTTATGCTTGTGGTTGAGTCACTATATCATAGGTGATTGTATTTATATTGTAATTGGGATAAAAATGTCAAAGACAAGGATTATACCCCAATTTTGAATGGTGATTGTTGATTTCACCAAGGCATGATTATATGAGTTTCAAAGTACTCATATTTTATTTTATTCAAATTGTTTGAACTATAATTCGTAATGTAAACAAATTTAGTTTTGTGATATTCCACTTATTTAATAAGTTATGATTAAAATAAGAATGAGTGACTTTTATGCACTTAGGTCCTTGTGTTTTACCATATTTGGTAATTAGTTTTAAAGTGAATTCAATTATACCCCAAGTGTAGTTTCTTAACTTTTAAGTGTTAATAACTTAGAGTTTGGGGGAGCGGCGTTTTGGCTCCCGGGAGCATTTGCTCCCGGTTTTTTCGAAAAATTAAAACAAATCGAAAACTTGTCAAAAAATTCCGGAAAAAATCATGCATGTACCTGACCATGGCACGCACCACCGTGTAAAATTTCGTTGCAAAATGCCATTGTATGCGCCCTGGACAAAAATGACAAATTTCTGACATGAAATGAGATCCAAAAATATGAATCTCAGATCTGGAAATTTGTCATTTTTGCCCAGGACGCATACGATGACATTTCGCAGCGACATTTCACAAGGTGGTGCGTGCCATGGTCAGGTACGTGCATGATTTTTTTCAGAATTTTTTGAAAAGTTTTGAAAAACAAAATTTGCTCCCCAAAAATCCGGGAGCAAATGCTCCCGGGAGCCAAGATGAATTTCCGAGAGTTTGATTATTATCTATTTGATGGTTATAGGCTTCTCTCATCTCTAGGGTTTAATGATAAGCTTGTGTTGGTGTTGAGTTCAAGAATTTAGTTCAAGAATTACCATGAGGTTCATGGTAAGAACATGGGTTAGTTTAAGACATGGAAAAGATAAGTGAAGAATGGGTTCTCCATTTATTGTTACTTGATTTCCAATTGAATAGATGTTCATATGTTATGGCAAGGAATACTATATTATGATCTTTAATAAGAACAAGTAGTTGATCCTTGATTAATATGTCCTTGTGTTGGTTTTAATTCCATTTGATCTAACCCCTTAGATCAAATCATCTTTCCCAAAACAAAGTTTTGGCAAAGTCACATTGAGGTTTATAGCGCTTGACTTGATGAGCTACTTCAATTCCACCAAGGTCAAGTGAAACTTCAGTTACTGTGACTGTTTTACTTTAAAGCGCGAAAATTCCCCAGATTTTCTATGCATGAATGCAATGCACACATCTGTTTACTCTATTTTTGTAACCCCAATACCTGGGATATTACATGGGTCAACATTGAGGGCGTGCTCAGACGGCGCCAATTGTCGAGGGTACTCCTCGGCAATGCCCTCCATTTGGGGCTTAGGGTAGATGGAATCCTGTAGGCTGACACAAGACATCGGTTATCAAACAAGCGGGGAAAGCGATTACCCAGGTTCGGGGCCCTCGATGAGGTAAAACCCTTACGTCCTGCTTGTCTGATCTTGATTATGAAAATATCGGGTTACAATGGGGTGCCGAAGGTTTCGGCTGTGATCTCGTCGAGAGTGTGGTGACCCTGCATACCACTGCATGTTGTAGTATGCCAGTCGTTGATAT
>NC_061511.1:137781659-137843890 GCF_022539505.1 Lolium rigidum
CATATCGTCGGGTTAGGCCCATGGGCGACGAAAAATACCCCTTAGCGGACGATTTTGAGACGTTGTCTATCAGAACTTTTCTTGTAGTGTTATATAGGGGGCCAGGTCTCGAGAGATCTGTCCGGGTACGACTAGGTTACAAAGGACCCTAGTTCTAGACTTTTCTTGTATCCTTTGCTTCTTTGTCTTGTTCTTCAAGGAACCTTCTTCGGCACCGACGTAGTGGCCCACCTTGCCATCGGGTGTCTTCATGGACCTCCAGTTGGGCCGTACAGGATAGGGCAATAACAGTTACCCAAAGGGTAATGCCCACGTCAGCTGATAACCCCAATAGGTAGCTGACATGTATTGCCGGCTACTATTTAGGGGTCACCGGTGGAGATGCTCTTAGGTATTGCATTGATCCTATTAATTAGAAGTTTAAAAAGGAATTCGACTTTCACCCTTCTTAGTCTAAGGATCTTCAAAGTTTTTTCAGGTCAGGTTGATACTTGTGAAATAATATAGCTACTAGCATGGTAGTGGAATGGCGGAGGCGCAGAGATAAGCGTTATCTGTTCGATGTGGGGGAACATCAGCTATCTTTTTCACCATCCGGCCTACTCTACTTAAAACAATGAATATGGGCATTCCACTCATTGCAACATATAATCCCTGCTTGCAGCATTTTTTGTTCGCTTGCAACATCGTCGCAAATAGATCTTCGCAAAGTCTTGTTGAAAATCAACTAAAACCGTAAAATATGCACATGCGACAATTTTTTTGGGTGTGCAACAAATCTCCATTGGTTGCAGTGAATAACGTTGAAAAAGTGTCATGCCGCATGCAGCATATGTACCAGCCGTAGACAACATCCCCGACATACATTTGTAGCATTAGAAAAATGACCTTGAAGAAAACAACCATAATCGTTGTAACATGTTACGCGTGGGTTCACAATAAAAACGACACTTGCACCGTGTCAAAACTCCCCTTGCAACATCAAACTTGTTGGATCTAGAGTGTCCATATTCAACCCTTCCAGCCTATGTTCATCTTTGAGTTGTTTCGTGGAGAATCTCCCAATATGAGATCCAACTCCTCGAATGGAGGAAGCATTGCCTAGCTCTCCAAATCCACATGCACTTTGGCTCTCGCGTCGCCTCCTTCGTCGGAGGCGGAAGGGATATCGACGGTCGGCAGAATTCCTTAGGGTACAAAGAAAGTTTTAATAGAGCTTTGCTACGGAGAAAAAAAGGTAGTGTAGTGGGAAGAAATAGAGAGATATACGGGGGCCTAGGAGGCCAGGACGGAGCCATGAATTGAGATGAAGGGGAAAAGTTAGTTTTTCGGTATAATGGAGGGGCATACTAGCTTGAAATTCATAAGCAAGATTTGAGGGATAATATCCTTAAGAAAATTATAAGCATAGGAGGCACAACCCGAGAAAGTGTCTGCTGGAAACCAACAAGCAATGGAAACATGGAAACTCATAGAAGTGTCGATGGATCCAGATGTGTATCCCACGTGCTAGCTAGGTCTATTCCATGCTTTTTTTTTTGCAAAATAAGGTATGCCTCCTTGCCTATATTTACAGAAAACCCCTAAATTTTTCTCACTATAGATCCGCCTCTGCCTCTGCAAACCCTAGATCCGCCTCTGCCTCTGCCTCCGCCTCCGTCTCCATCTTCGGCCACATCCACCACCGTCCTTAGCCTATTTCTTCGTCCCTTTATTCTTACAGATCTCTGCCGCTTTGGTCACATCGTGGCCCTCCATTCATCTCCGTCCCTGCCTCCCGCCCGCCGGTGCCGTTCACGCCCGTCTCGGTCAGCATTGGTGCGGAGCAACGACATAGAAATGGGTATACTCTACTTTTACGCCTAGTTAACACTCGACTGTTTATTGATCTTCCCGATTGTATGGTCGATCTTGCTAGTTGGCGGTTCATTTTTTTGTTTTTATAGATCTCGGAAGAAGATAGTTGGTTATTCCAGAAGATACTCCCTGTAAGATGTTTTAGGTGCTTATAAAGTAGACTGGATACAAAATAAAGTGAGTGAACACCTACATAGTACTAAAAAGAGACTAGATACAAACTAAAGTGGGTGAACTAAAGAAAGTGCTTCAACATCTTATATTTCCAAAAGGAGGGAGCAGTTGGTTATTTTAAAGGATCTGTCGGGTGCACCTTGATTTCGTTGGTTCTAATTTCTTACATTTGTGTCTATCCATCATTTTTTTGCTCTGTTCATCCCTCACGCACATCATAATACACGTGTCTTTTTTGCCGTTATTATCCCATTTGGATGCAGAGGAAGGAAGGTTGAAATAAGGCTTCCTGGTTGTAACTCGTTTAAGTTCTACTCTTCCAAGCCAAGTTCCTGTGGAAAATTCTAGTAAAAGGGGAGGCTTAGTTTCCTAGTTCTTTATGCACGTTTAGTAGGTAACTTCCTCCATCTAACACATGTAATGATGATACAGGACCATGACCTTAGAGATATTGAACTCCACAATGCGGCGGTAGTGATGTTTGTTGTATTTAGTAAGTTACTTCCAGGAGTACCACTTTAATGTTCTAAACATTTGTTCTTTTATGTTGATCCAGACGGTGAAGGTGATTGTTCTGTTGAAAGGGGAGAAAACAAGTCAAACGGACTAGAAAGGTTGCCCCTGCCTATGTGTGCCAAACTTCCAATTTTCAATCCAAAAGGAAAGACAAGGCTCGAGCCTGCCGTCATAGCATCAAAGTTTAAAAGAGAACACAACAATGCACTCAGGAATCATGTGCATGTGCGGTCACATTGGATTAAGAACAAATGAGACACTAGGTCAAATTGCCCCCGAAAGAAAGGGATTTTTGACAAGCCTGCAAAGCACTGCAGTGATCCTCATGCTAAGGTCAGTTCCATTCTACCATTGTGTATAAGATATGCGCAAATAACCAGAAAATGTGTTCCAATGATGAGTTATGAAGATACTGTGCCGTGTCATTACGTAGTGCACATCCTACAAAATTTGGTTAGTCTAGATGTTTGTTTAGTTCATCAGAACAATGCGAATTTAACCAAGTATGATGGCTATCTAGTTTTATTTTCGATCAATGCATATGCTGGATGCTTCAACTATAATAACACTAGTTGCATTTCCATCCATGTTGTTGACATTGCCAATTTCATGTGGAAATTTTTAACTTGTATGCTGGACAACTGCTGGTACATTAAAGTAATTAGGTAGCTATTTGTATGAGCCTTTGTGCACATTGTACCTTTATAACAAATCCACATACCTGTAAGGTGGTCTCAGGTATGTCTGTGATTTCATGGAAAAGAGTACAATTCTACGGATCCCACTTCTTTTGAATTATTGAAGGAGTGTCACGTCAGCCAGAAAAACGGCTTCTCCACCGCTGTACATGATGCACTAGTAAGACAGCTTTCAACGAGTCCTTTCTAACGAGAATATATCTTCTTGTATCTAATAACCGTATTTTCTCTGTGCAAACCAAGACTGAAATGAAAGAACAGCTCCGTGTACCTATGGTATCTAGAGGACCTAAGAGTGAGGCCAAGGCAGTATCCACTGCAGCAATAATGAGTGACCTTGTTTCAGATCTAGCGATAGAGAAGAGGGCCAGCGCGGAGCTCCTGGATATTGTTAACTCACAGCGTGATCAAATGGATGAGCTGGCCAACATTGTACAAGAAGGCGAAAAGCAACAAGCTGACTAGGAAGCAAGGATTGAGAAGTTAGGCGATATAATACTAAATCAAAGATAGAAAGTTTGGCCTAGATAATGTCATGCCTGACGTCGAACGGTTGAAATGTTATTTTTTCCTCTCCTTGGTCTTGCTAGTTGTACTTTTATTTTGATGGTCCACAATGTCTGAGATTTTATAATGGGCCTGTAATTCTTCTTGAGGACTTACAAATCTGTAATATTTTTTATTTGAGGAGATCGAATCTGTAATAACTAATAGTAGCTAACGTTTTGAATCATAACCTATAATACCTAACGTTTTGAATCCTAACCACGCCAGCTATTATAATTAATAACAACTGACGTTGTTAGGTTTCAAAAATAACGAAAGTGGTTACTGTTGGTTGTTTTTAAGCTATTGGGCCTTACAACTAAATGGGCTGCAAAAAGCATATCGAGATGTTGTATTATTTGTGCTTACCATGCAAGCCGGGCCGAATTGGGCTTACCATGCAAGGCTATCTAAATATTTATAGGCCTGATAGGAGAGATGTAAATTGGGTTCTCTTTTAGCATTACAATCTTTCGGTCCAGAAAATGTCATCTTAGTAATGCCTCTTTTAACATTACGATCTTTAGGCCCTGTAAAAGTGATATTCATTGGGCTTCATTTTCTCAAATATTTATGGGTCTGATAGAAGGAATTTTAGGTGGGCAAATTTTCGAATTTCGGTCCTGTAAATATAATCTTAGCACGGCCTATTTTAACATTATGATCTGCGGAGCCACTTAGTGATATTAATCGGGCCGTTATTTTTTAATATTTATGAACCTGATACGAGGAATCTTAATTAGGCCCCATTTTTTATTAATATATACGGACCTTATGGATGAGATTTTAATTGTGCCGCATTCGTGTTTCCATGTGTCGCACTTTCGTTGGCGCTGTTGGCACGTCCTAGGGCCACGTGTCGCACTTTAATGGGCGGTGCAAGCACGTGCTAGTGCCACGTCTCGACTTTTCATTGGTCAAGTTACGCGCATGTTATTGGTCCATTCGTCAGGAAAGTTGTGCCATGTGGTAACCCCCAACACGGACATGTGTCCACATAGCCGCAATGTCCAAATCGTCGGGCCGCTTGAACAATGGCATCGCAGCTTCCTCCCACGTTCCAGCTCCTTCTCCTTCTCATGCTCATCGCTGTGCTCTCACACTCCGGTTCAAATGCGGCGGCCCAAGTGTTCCCCGTCGAAGGTCGCCCGACCAGCTCCGGCTACCTCCCCATCGACGCATCCGCCAACACGTCCCTCTTCTTCGCATTCTAAGAGGCCGCCGACCCCCTCGACGCCGCGCCGTCCGACACGCCGCTGATCCTCTGGCTCGATGGCGGGCCGGGATGCTCCGGCCAGCTCAGCAACTTCTTCCAAATCGGGCCCTACTCCCTCGTCGTCACCTGCGGCGCCAACGGCTCCCTCTCGCTCAACCCCTACGCGTGGAACCGCCGCTTCGGGCTGCTCTTCTTCGACACCCCGGTCGGCACCGGCTTCAGCGCCGCGCCATCGCCGGAAGCCATCCCGAGTAACCAGTCCGTCATCGCGGAGCAGACGCTCATGGCAACCAGGCCTTCTTCGCGCTCCACCCGGCCTTCCTCCGCGCGCCCCCCTTCTTCCTCGCCAGCGAAAGCTACATCGGCAAGTACGTGCCCGTGGCGGCCTCGCGCATCCTGGCAGCGAACCAGGCGCTCCCGCCGCGCATGCGCGTCAACCTCCGCGGCGTGGCCATGGGCAACGGGCTGGTGGACCCTGTGGCGCAGGTGTCCACGTTCGCCGACACGGCCTACTTCATGGGCCTCGTGAACGCACGGCAGCGAGTGGAGCTGGAGGCGCTGCAGGCGGAGACGGCGGCACTGGCGGGCGCGGGACGGTGGGGCGAGGCGACGGACACACGCGCGCGGGTGGTGTCGCGGCTGTAGGAGGACATTGGGATCTGTAGTTAGGGCATCTCCAACGCGGCGACCCATCCCGCGCTCGCGCGTCCGGATGGGTCGAACCGGACAAAAATCCGGCCCAACGCGCGGACCCATCCCAAAAACGGATGGCCGCGGCGTCCGGGACGACCCAAACCCGACCCAAATCTGGGCCGAGTTTGCGTGGCCGCGGACGCCGATGGGTGGCCGGCCGCGTCTGACAAGGGATTAACTTATCAATGCCTATGGATTGTAGGCTAGGGTTTAGTTAGAAGTAGAGGGCAAGTAGATCTCGAAGGTTTCAGCCGAAAAGTACTCGACGAATATGAAAACTAGGGTTTGCGGACAATGATTCGATGATCTCTTCGTCCCTCGACTCCCCTTTATATAGGAGGTGGAGCCGAGGGTTTCGTTTTGTACAAGTTACGGAGTCCGGGACGGTTTCTAACTCATCCCGCCGGATTACAAATAACACTTCCTATTACAACTCTATCTTTTCCTTTAACACATCTTGGGCTTCCGAATCTTCTTATTCCTCGGGTAGTGGGCCTTCAATAAACCCCGGGTACTATATTTGGCAGGCCCATTTGGGATGCCTATGTCAGTAGCCCCCGAGATTTTGCTTGAATCATAGAGTCAGGGAAAATCTCTACTGTTTATTTTTACTCGAAAGCTCTAACTTTCATACTTCTTCTCATAAAATTCTATATTGTGCAGGGATATTGGTAGTTGGGGCTAGTTCATCTGACGGATCAGGTACTAGTTAACTGCTCTAGTGGCAATCCGCAAAAACCTACTTCAAAATCACGTCCCTGGACATGATCTCGGGATACTGGTGTAAACTTCGACAGGTGCCGCTTAAGGTCTTACCATTCTGTCGAGTCCTAGTCAAATTTATCGAGTACCTAACGCGTCCGTTAGGATTTTTCTTCGTATCTGTTGATACGGATAAAAGTAGCAGTAGCGCAGTCTTCGGCGATGCCACGCCCGGCAGAATAGATCCGGGGTCTTACCTTCGCAAATTTGCGGCATTCAGAAATTGATCGCAACTTTGGCTTATATTGTCGAGTGCTTTTCCGGCTGTTGGAATAGCACATTTTATCGAGTCAAATATGACTTATATTGCTCTCCCGATGGGAGTATATGTAGAGTTAATTATAACTCGAAGTATACTCTCTTGCTATTCTATTTTTCCTTTGTTAATTTCATCGGGCACGCGAACAGCGTTCCCGATGGGAGTAGCCCCCGAGGCTACAGCCAAGAACTTGAGCTTGGTTGTAGGCTCAACATTTTAGTCCACCTTGTCGCTATATTGCCATTATCTCCCGATATTCTTTTCCTTCTTCTCTTTTTTTTTTTATCTATCGGGTGCGCGAACAGCGCTCCCGATGGGAGTAGCCCCCGAGGCTACAGCCAAGAACTTGTGCTTGGTTGTAGGCTCCCACAATTTCTATTTTTGCCATAGTCGAAACTTTACTTTTTTCGAAGTAGCCCCCGAGCATTTGGGCAAAAACTTGTTCTTGACCAAAGGCTCCCGAAGTATGCAAATAACTCATCCTGTCGCCATTTTCTTTTTATTTTTCTTGTCGACATATTTTCCCTTGGCAAATTTTTCTTCAACTCTATCAATGGCCGAGTTTTTCCTGCCTTGTGGGTCCATCGTTTCCACCACGTTGACACGTCGTGTAAGTGGGGGACACACGTCCTCCGCTTTTTCTGGCGCACGTACGGTAACGCCTATCTCAGTAAAAATACTTTTTGCCCTTGTAACCAGAAGATCGATTCTCACCACACGATTTCCTCATCCAACGGCTTTCGCGACCCTCAATTCTTATATAAACCTCGTCTTCAACCTCCGTTCATCCCCTTGCTTGCGCCGCTCACCTCGTTCCTCTTCGCAAAACTTTCCCCGCGCCCAACTCTCTCTCGATTTCCCGCACTCGCATACATTGCTCGCCCATTGCCGTTGATGCCACCGCGAACGCGCCTGACTCGCCACAGCACTCCAGAATCCGCGATGGCTGCTGAAGATCTTGAGTGGGAGAGATCTAAAATCTCCAATCAAGACGTCAACCTGATGAAAAGGCTTGGCCTTATGAAGAAGGAAGACGCCATCCGCTTTCCCAGCGAAGAAAGCTATCCCAACCCTCCAATGGAGTATCGGGTTAGTTTTGTTGATCATCTCATCCGTGGCCTCTCTCCCCCAATCCATGATTTCCTCCGCGGTCTTCTCTTTGTTTACGGGATTCGGCTTGCACCAACCGACTCCCAACTCGATCCTTCATATTTCTATTTTTATCACTCTTTGTGAATGCTTCCTTGGAGTCGCTCCCAATTGGGCTCTTTGGAAGCGCATTTTCTGCCTTCGCCGCAATGGCGCGCACAACGCCACCTACAACATAGGTGGCGTAGTTATCTCGTGTCCGAACCGATGTCGATTATTTCGACGTCAAATTTCCCGACTCTGTCCAAGGATGGCGCAAGAGGTGGCTCTATATACACGAAGAAAGCGCCAATTCCGTGGAACACAACATAGTTCCCTTCGACGGAAACGCGAAGATTCAACGCCGCCACTCCTGGGACGCCGAAGTTTCCGAAGAAGAGAAGAAGGCGACAGAAGCTCTTATGTCTCGTATTCATCAGCTCCAAAATACTCGAGGCAAAGAGTTATCTGGTGTCCAAATCACAGCCTATTTTCTTAGAATTAGAGTGCAGCCTCTTCAGGCTCGCAAAAATCCCCTTTGGACATACTCTGGTGCCAATGACGCCAATAGGCTCTCCGGTGATCTTTCTGTGAAGGACTTGGAGAAGCTTATTCGAAGAATTACCTCGCTGAGTAAGAATGATCCTATTCCTTCCTCCTGTCGCGTGGCACCCTACAACTCCACCAATCCTCTCCCCGAGGTATTTTGTCTTCTCGAATTTTTATCTTGTTCTGAATTTTTCCTGCATCTCATTGTATTAATATCTCGCTATTTTTCCCTTTGTCGCTATATTTTTTTTATAGGATCACCCTACTATGGCTTCCCTTCCTCCTCTTCCTGAGGATGGAGAAGTCGAAGAAATGGGTATAGTTGCCGAAGATGCTCAAGGCTCTTCTGTTCCTGAAAGTGAAGTCGCGGGTTCTCACAAATCTGCGGCTTCTCATGAGAAAGAGGTTGAGTCTGAGGCCAGTGAATCGACTGAATCCCTTCCTCCTGCTGTTTCTCCAAAGAACAAAAGGAAAAGGACTGAAGCCGAGGATTCTGGCATTTCTAAGGCTGAAGAAGTTGTTCCTTCTCATCCGAAGGCAGCTTATGATCCTTATGTTGAGTCCCTCATCAGCTCGTAAGTCAACTTTATCTCTCCCCCTTCTTTTTTGTACTCGAAATATTTATATTGTCTTGCTTTTTATACTCGTCGACTTTTGTTCACTAGTGATGAGGAAGAAGAAGTACCGATTCATCGACGTAGCTCCTCGGACAAGCACGTCACGTACTGTGCTTGTTTCAGACACGCTAGTTGAAGGAGATGAAACATCGCCTCCCCAACAAAACGTCGTCACCACTACTCCACCATCGAGCCCCCTACGTGGTCGTGGGTTCGATCCCCACAGACGGCGCCAATTGACAAGGGATTAACTTATCAATGCCTATGGATTGTAGGCTAGGGTTTAGTTAGAAGTAGAGGGCAAGTAGATCTCGAAGGTTTCAGCCGAAAAGTACTCGACGAATATGAAAACTAGGGTTTGCAGACAATGATTCGATGATCTCTTCGTCCCTCGACTCCCCCTTTATATAGGAGGTGGAGCTGAGGGTTTCGTTTTGTACAAGTTACCGAGTCCGGGACGGTTTCTAACTCATCCCGCCAGATTACAAATAACACTTCCTATTACAACTCTATCTTTTCCTTTAACACATCTTGGGCTTCCGAATCTTCTTATTCCTCGGGTAGTGGGCCTTCAATAAACCCCGGGTACTATATTTGGCAGGCCCATTTAGGATGCCTATGTCAGCGTCCGCCCCTTGTCCGCCCCTGGCCCGCGTGTCATAGGCAGAAATATTTTTTCTTCATTAAAAAGGTAGCCATGACATTTTTTTAATCTACTATTCCTATCCTAATACGTACGGGGCCGGCGGCCTCGCCGGCGACTCCTCGCCAACTCGCCGTCAGGACCATGGATTTCACTCGACGCGGGCGGCCTGTACGCGTGAGGATTCCACTCCAGCTTACAAGCTGGGTGGCGCGGCGAAGGCCTTCATCCTCCTCCTTTCCGTCCTCGCGTCTCGGGCGCGCTTGCGCTCCGCGTCCTGCAGCGGCACCATCCGCTTCCGGCACAGCTCCAGCTCCTGCAGGGCGGCGCGTTCCACATCGGTCCGCGCCTCCAGGCGGATGCGGCCGGCGACCTTGGCCTTGTGGTTCTCCTCCCGATGGCGCATGCGCTCTTGGCGGCCGCGCTCCGTCGACGCAGCAGCCTCTCGGGCCCGCCGCTCGGGCGAGGGCCGCTGGACTCGCATAGCGAGGAGCTGGTTCTTCTGGCCGAGGAGGTCGCCTAATCGGCGGCGGTCAGCCCGGCAGGTGGCCTCATGCTCGTTCGTCACGCGCGTGAGTTCGGCGAGACGCTCCTCGATGGCGACATTGATGTTCGCCAGCGCGAGGTCCTCCGCATCGACGGGCTCCTCCTCCGCGGCGGTCACCGCCCCTTCCTCCGCGACCTCGTACCAGCCGTTCGCGGTCTCGTGCCAGCCGGCCGCGGGCGCCTCCACCATCTCCGCGTCCTCTTCCTTCTTCGCCGCCCCCTCGGCAGCGACGCGGAGCGCCTCATCGTCGGAGACCCAACACGCATCCGCCCGCTTCTCCTCCTCCGTCCGCGGGAACCTGGCCTGGGCGGCGAGGGAGAGCTTGGCCCACATGGCCTGCAGGGTGCGCGGCGTGGCGAGGGTGCCGGAGAAGGAAGAGGGGGAGAGGATGGCGAAGCGGGTGTGGGATCTGTGAGGCCACCGCCGTCTTTTATAGCAGGCGGCCTTGGGCGGGAAATTTGGGCGCGAGCGCGCGCCCATGGCCTTTTGCGCGCGCGGGAACCCTGGTGCGCGCGGGAACTTTCCCGCGCGCCATTGTTGTTCCGCCGAGGCTTGCCATGGAGCAGCGCCGCGCAGGGAAGACGAACCACATGGCGGCCGTTTGGGTCGTCCCGTTGGGCGCATCGTGCGACGGACACGCGGACACAGGCCGCTGTCCGGGTGTCCGCGCGACCACCCAAACGGTCTAAAATGGATGGCCCTTAGGTCGCCGGGTTGGAGATGCCCTTAGCTCGTATCCGTACGTATTGTTATCCGGAGAGAAAGTTTCTATCTTTTCCCCACTCCAAGTCGAACTCTGCGACGCCCGTCCGGCTTTCTCCCCAAGACAGACAGCGCCTCCCTTGGTCCTACCGCCATATAAACAGGCACCAGGCCGCACCTCCTGGCCACCATAGCAATTAGCAACACC
Source organism: Lolium rigidum (assembly GCF_022539505.1). Classification (NCBI taxonomy): domain Eukaryota; kingdom Viridiplantae; phylum Streptophyta; class Magnoliopsida; order Poales; family Poaceae; genus Lolium; species Lolium rigidum. The sequence continues at coordinate 137,792,775 of NC_061511.1, forward strand.
AGCCACATCGATCTCCTCTCGACATACACAAGTTTGTTTTCGATCAATCTCAGTTTTAGAGTTTTCGTGATGGAGAACAAGGGAGCAGCTCCGGCGGCGGCGGCAGCACAGGAGAACAAGGAGGCGGCGCCGGCGCCGGCGACGTCGTGCTTCAAGGGGACGGTGGCCGAGGACGCGACGTTCGTGGAGGTGGCCAAGGAGCAGTACCGGCAGTTCAAGGAGGCGCCCATGGAGGAGCACTGGTCCTGCATCAAGAACAAGGTCCTCTCCGTCTTCGGCGAGCCGCCCTCCGTCTTCGGCGGACCCAAGGACAACAAGGCGTCCTCCGTCGAGTCGCAGTAGACGATCGATTAGCCTTATACGTAGTAGTAATTTTTATCGTTGCTAAGTACTGGTTGAGGTCGTTCTTGAGTTAATTTGAGGAACTGTATAAACAGCTGTGCGGTGGATGTTTTATTGTGGATTGTGGATTTTCAGTCGGAACACGAGTTGATTAAATAGTTATCTTTGAATTGATTTTTGTAGTTCTTCAATGTTTTATAACTTGCTACAAGTAGTTATAAGGTCGGTCTTGTTCCCTTTAAACGGCCTCTGAATATCAATGCATTATGCTGCCTAAGTTTACGTTGCAGTAGGAACATAGAATTTCTCACAATCTTGCCTGCCTAAGCACATGTACTTCTTTTATGTGATGTTTGAATATCTTTTAGTTCTCGCCTAGAATTTTCCGATGATGTCATTGTAAACGACAAAGGTGATGGCACCCGACAGACCAGACACCTCAATCATTAGCCTGGTAAACCTGGCGCAATGGTCGCCGAACTGGGGAACCATGACGGAGTTTTCATGACGGGATGCGTTAACTGTCAGTCTGGCCATCTGTGATGCGAGGTCCACCACGGTCCTGCAAACCGTCAGGATGAGGTCTCTGTGACGGATTTTGCACATTCACTAACGAACTAAAATCGTTATAGACTAGCCAAATGTTACTAGTGGTAGTTGATGTCGAAGGCAGAAAATTCTATGCCCCACTTTGATACGCGCCCTGTTGCGTCGGAGTTGTTGATGATGGTTGACAATGGAGCTTTGCTCACAACAGTCATAGGATGCTCCTGGAAGTAGTGTCTCAGCTTCCGGCTGCCTAGGAATACTCTGTAGACTAGCTTCTGAAAGTGAGGGTATCTTTGTTTGGATTCCATCAGGACCTCGCTTATGTAGTAAACTCATCTTTGGACCCCGTATTCATAGCCTTCTTCCTTTCGCTCCACCATGACAACGAGATTGATGACCTTGTTGGAGGCTGCCAGGTAGAGGAGCATAGGCTCTGACTCAGCCGGAGCTGCCAAGATAGGCGGAGAAAAGAGTATGTCCTTCAACCCCTGAAGTGTTGCATCTGCTGCGTCGTCCCAGACAAATTTGTCTATTTTTTTCAGCAGCTTGTATAAAGGTAGTGCCTTCTCGCGAAGACGGCTAAGAAATCTGCTGATTGCAGCGACACAACCAGTTAGTCGTTGCACGTCTTTGAGACAAATTGGCCTTTTGATGTTCAGGATAGCTTTAATTTTTTCCGGGTTCACTTCGATGCCTCTATGAGACACAATGAAGCCAAGGAGTTTTTCAGCTGGTACGCCAAAGACGCACTTCAGCGGATTCAACATCATCTTGTACCGTCGGAGATTTTCAAAGGTTTCCTTGAGGTCGCTGATCAAGTCGGATCCATTCCGGGTCATGACCGCGATGTCATCGACGTAGGCGTGCACATTCCGGCCAATTTGGTCCTTCAGGCACCGATGCATCGAGCGCTGGTAAGTAGCACCTGCATTTTTCAAACCAATGGGAATGGTGACATAACAGTAAGTGTCAAACGTTGTGATGAACGAGGTCGCCTTTTGGTCGGACTTCTTCATCCGGATCTGGTGATACCCGGAATATGCGTCAAGAAAAAACATAAGTTCCGCCCCTGCCGTCGAATCAATGACTTGGTCAATGCGCGGCAAGGGGAACGGATCCTTCGGACAATGCTTATTCAAGATGGAGTAATCGATGCACATTCTTAGCATTTCAGAATTCTTTTTGGGTACAAGGACGGGGTTTGCGACCCACTCAGTTGGATAACTTCTACTACAAAACCTGCCTCTAGTAACTTTGCTAATTCCATCCCTATGGTGCGGTGCTTCTTATCTCCAAAGCGTCGTATAGCTTGCTTCACCGGTTTTGCACCCGGATTTATGTTGAGGTAGTGCTCGGTGAGTTCCCTTAGTACTCCGAACATGTCAGAAGGTTGCCATGCGAAGATATCCAAGTTAGTTCGGAGGAACTCGACGAGCGCGTCTTCCTATTTGGGGTCCAGGTCAGCTCCGACAGACACTTGCTTGGAACTGTCGCCTACTATGAGGTCGACCTTTTTGGTGTCTATCGCGGCCTTGAACGAGTTCTTCTATTCGGAGATCTCCTTCTTGGTGGTTTGCATCTCACTCGGATCCACCGTGGCCCTGTAGCCTTGCAGCTCCTCTCCAGATATGACAGATTCTGCGAAGGCGGGTTCGCCCTCCTCGCAGTCTCGATCTTTCTTGTAATCTCCGGATATAGTGATCATACATTAGGACCTGGAATCTTGAGCTTATTGTAGATGTAGCATGCCCTTGCGTTGAACTTGTGGTAGGTGGGCCTGCCGAAGATGACGTGATAGGAGCTCTTGAAGGGCACAACTTCGAACGTGATCATCTCTTCGCGGAAATTGTTGACATCGCCGAAGGCCACGGGAAGTTTGATGCTGCCCAGCGAGTTCGCCTTTTTACCCGGAACGACACCATGAAACTCAGTGGTGTTGTGCTTAAGCTGCTCCTTGGTAAGGTTCATCCTCTCCAGAGTCTCCAGGTACATGATATTTAGGCTAGCTCCGCCATCCATAAGGCACTTGGAGAAGTCAAACCCGTCGATGCGAGGACTCACAAACAGGGCGTAACACTCTTTTGGGATGATGGTCGGGTGATCCGCCCTGTCGAACGTGCAGGGTTTTCCCGATCACTTGACGTACAGCGGCACAGCCGGACCGTTGGTGTTCCGAGGAAGGTGTGGTGTGCGCCATCACTCTTTTTGACGAAGGGGTTAGATTTGTTAGCTGCGGTAGCCTCTTTGGGATCCGGCGAAGCGTCGTCCTCATCCATCGCCTCGGAATTATCATCATCCTTTTCATTGTTCTTTCCCTTGCCTCCTTTGCCGCAAGGCCGGTGCTTTCGGGCGCACTTATATCCTCCTTCCGGGTCAGTTTTAAGATCGTTGACCCACTTGCAGTTGCGATTGGTGTGGGAGGACTTGCCAGTAGCCGGATCGATATGGGCTAAGCATGGCATATCCATGTATTCTTCGTAGGTCTGGGGAGCGCGGGTTTCGGCAACGGTGACCTCGTCAGCATGCTGCTGGCCTCTGCCGGCTCCGCCACCACGGCCGCGGCCTCTTCCGCCTCGTTGACCTCCGCGTTGGAACGTCATGGCAACCATGTCGGATCCGCCGCTCTTCTGGTCGTCGGGGGATTCTTCTGCTTGTTGTTGTTGCTGCTGTCTCCATTATCACGGTTCTTCTTTTGCTGGTGTAGGGGTATGGCCGTGGCAGTAAGCTCTCCACCTGCGTCATCGTCAGCGGTGGTGTGAGTACTTGCAATGCTGATCATGTCATCCAAAGTCAGATTGTTTTTGTTGATCAGGAAAGTAAGCTTGTGTCGGAGCAGTCCTCTGATACGTCTCCAACGTATCGATAATTTCTTGTGTTCCATGCCACATTATTGATGTTATCTACATGTTTTATGCACACTTTATGTCATATTCGTGCATTTTCTGGAACTAACCTATTAACAAGATGCCGAAGTGCCGCTCTCGTTTTCTCGTTGTTTTTGGTTTCGAAATCCTAGTAACGAAATATTCTCGGAATCGGACGAAATCAACGCCAAAGTTCCTATTTTCATCGGAAGCATCCAGAACACCCGGGAAGGACCAGAGGGGGGCCACAGGGCCACCAAACCCTAGGCTGGCGCGGCCAGAGGGGGGGCCGCGCCGCCCTATGGTGTGGCCCCCCTGTCAGCCCTCCGACTCCGACCCTTCGCCTATTTAAGTCGTCGTGACCTAAAACCTCGACACCAATTGACGAAACCCACAGAAACCTGCCAGAGCCGCCGCCATCGCGAAGCCAAGATCTGGGGGACAGGATCTCTGTTCCGGCACGCTGCCGGAGCGGGGAAGTGCCCCCGGAAGGCTTCTCCATCGACACCGCTGCCATCTCCACCGCCATCTTCATCACCGCCGCTGCTCCCATGAGGAGGGAGTAGTTCTCCATCGAGGCTCGGGGCTGTACCGGTAGCTATGTGGTTCATCTCTCTCCTATGTAGTTCAATACAATAATCTCATGAGCTGCCTTACATGATTGAGATTCATATGATGATGCTTGTAATCTAGATGTCATTATGCTAGTCAAGTGAGTTTTACTTATGTGATCTCCGGAGACTCCTCGTCCCACGTGTGTAAAGGTGACAAGGTGTGCACCGTGTGGGTCTCTTAGGCTAGATTTCACGAATACTTACTCATTGAATGGCATAGTGAGGTGCTTATTTATATCTCTTTAAGATTGCAGCATGTTGTATCACAATTTATCCATGTGCTACTCTAGTGATTTGTTATTAAAATGGTTTATTCCTCCTGCATGTGTGCAAAGGTGACAGTGCGTGCACCGTGTTAGTACTTGGTTTATGCTATGATCATGATCTCTTGTAGATTATGGAGTTAACTATTGCTATGATAATATTGATGTGATCTATTCCTCCTACATATGCATGAAGGTGACAAGTGTGCATGCTATGCTAGTACTTGGTTTAGTAGCGTTGATCTATCTTACACTAAAGGTTACTTAAACATGAGCATTATTGTGGAGCTTGTTAACTCCGGCATTGAGGGTTCGTGTAATCCTACGCAATGTGTTCATCATCCAACAAAAGTGTAGAGTATGCATTTATCTATTCTGTTATGTGATCGATGTTGAGAGTGTCCACTAGTGAAAGTGTAATCCCTAGGCCTTGTTCCTAAATACCGCTGAGTTACTACCGCTTGTTTACTACTACTCGCGTTACTCCCGCTGAGTTACTACCGCTTGTTTATCGTTTCATCGCGTTACTACTGCTGCAATACCACCACCATCAACTACACGCCAAGCACTTTTCCGGCACCGTTGCTACTCGCTCATACTTATTTATACCACCTGTATTTCACTATCTCTTCGCCGAACTAGTGCACCTATTAGGTGTGTTGGGGACACAAGAGACTTCTTGCTTTGTGGTTGCAGGGTTGCATGAGAGGGATATCTTTGACCTCTTCCTCCCCGAGTTCGATAAACCTTGGGTATCCACTTAAGGGAAACTTGCTGCTGTTCTACAAACCTCTACTCTTGGAGGCCCAACACTCGTCTACAGGAAAGGAGGGGGAACGTAGACATCAAGCACTTTTCCGGCGCCGTTGCCGGGAGGAAAGGTAAAAGGCTCTCATACTACGGTTCCGTGTAAAGTATTTTTCCGGCGCTCGTCGTGTGTGTGCTCGAAGCTATTTCCTTTAGATCCTGCAATTGCATCTTGTTGTTTCTTGTTTACACTAGTTTGGCATAATGGACAACAATGAGCTTCTTATTCTATTTCCTGAATTAAAACATGGATTGTTTGGTGCGAAAATTAAAAAACCTATGGAACCTTATTTGCATGCTGGTAGTAATATTAGTATGAACGCTTTGAACACCATTGTTGACAATAATATAGAAAGTTCTAAGCTTGGGGAAGCTGGTTTTCATGATATTTTTAGTCCCCCAAGCATTGAGGAGAAAATTTTCTTTGATGATACTTTGCCTCCTATTTATGATAATTATAATGATAGTGGTCTTTTGGTGCCACCTACTATGGAGAGTGAATTTGATTATGATTACAATATGCCTCCTATATTTGATGATGAGAATAATAATGATAGCTACTTTGTTGAATTTGCTCCCACTACAACTAATAAAATTGATTATGCTTATGTGGAGAGTAATAATTTTATGCATGAGACTCATGATAAGAATGCTTTATGTGATAGTTATATTGTTGAGTTTGCTCATGATGCTACTGAAAGTTATTATGAGAGAGGAAAATATGGTTGTAGAAATTTTCATGTTACTAAAATGCCTCTCTATGTGCTGAAATTTTTGATGCTACACTTGTTTTATCTTCCTATGCTTGTTACTTTGCTCTTCATGAACTTGTTTATTTACAAGATTCCTATGCATAGGAAGCATGTTAGACTTAAATATGTTTTTGAATTTGCCTCTTGATGCTCTCTTTTGCTTCACATACTATCTTTTGCGAGTGCATCATTAAAACTGCTGAGCCCATCTTAACGGCTATAAAGAAAGAACTTCTTGGGAGATAACCCATGTGTTATTTTGCTACAGTACTTTGTTTTATATTTGTGTCTTGGAAGTTGTTTACTACTGTAGCAACCTCTCCTTATCTTAGTTTTGTGTTTTGTTGTGCCAAGTTAAGCCGTTGATAGAAAAGTAAGTACTAGATTTGGATTACTGCGCAGTTCCAGATTTCTTTGCTGTCACGAATCTGAGCCCACTGCCCTGCAGGAAGCTCAGAAAATTATGCCAATTTACGTGCATGATCCTCAGATATGTACGAAACTTTCATTCAATTTGAGCATTTTCATTTGAGCAAGTCTGGTGGCCTAATAAAATCCATCTTTACGGACTGTTCTGTTTTGACAGATTCTGCCTTTTATTTCGCATTGCCTCTTTTGCTATGTTGGATGAATTTCTTTGATCCATTGATGTCCAGTAGCTTTATGCAATGTCCAGAAGTGTTAAGAATGATTGTGTCACCTCTGAACATGTGAATTTTTATTATGCACTAACCCTCTAATGAGTTGTTTCGAGTTTGGTGTGGAGGAAGTTTTCAAGGATCAAGAGAGGAGGATGATATAACATGATCAAGGAGAGTGAAAGCTCTAAGCTTGGGGATGCCCCGGTGGTTCATCCCTGCATATATCAAGAAGACTCAAGCGTCTAAGCTTGGGGATGCCCAAGGCATCCCCTTCTTCATCGACAACATTATCGAGTTCCTCCCCCGAAACTATATTTTTATTCCATCACATCTTATGTGCTTTTTCTTGGAGCGTCTCGTTTGTTTGCTTTTGTTTTTGTTTGTGTTTGAATAAATTGGATTACATCATGCTTGTGTGGGAGAGAGACACGCTCCGCTGGTTCAAATGAACACATGTGTTCTTAGCTCATAATATTCATGGCGAAATTTCCTCTTCGTTAAATTGTTATATGGTTGGAATTGGAAAATGATACATGTAGTAATTGCTATAATGTCTTGGGTAATGTGATACTTGGCAATTGTTGTGCTCATGTTTAAGCTCTTGCATCATATACTTTGCACCTATTAGTGAAGAAATACATAGAGCATGCTAAAATTTGGTTTGCATAATTGGTTTCTCTAAGGTCTAGATAATTTCTAGTATTGAGTTTGAACAACAAGGAAGACGGTGTAGAGTCTTATAATGTTTTCAATATGTCTTTTATGTGAGTTTTGCTGCACCGGTTCATCCTTGTGTTTGTTTCAAATAACCTTGCTAGCCTAAACCTTGTATCGAGAGGGAATACTTCTCATGCATCCAAATACTTGAGCCAACACTATGCCATTTGTGTCCACCATACCTACCTACTACATGGTATTTCTCCGCCATTCCAAAGTAAATTGCTTGAGTGCTACCTTTAAACAATTCAAAATTTATTACCTCTGATTTGTGTCAATGTTTTATAGCTCATGAGGAAGTATGTGGTGTTTATCTTTCAATCTTGTTGGGCAACTTTTACCAATGGACTAGTGGCTTCATCCGCTTATCCAATAATTTTGCAAAAAGAGCTGGCAATGGGATTCCCGGTCCCAAATTAACAAACTAAAAATAGACACTCCTCCATGGTATGTGATTGTTGGACGGCACCCGAAGGATTCGGTTAGCCATGGCTTGTGTAAGCAAAGGTTGGGAGGAGTGTCATCATAATAAAACTAAAATAAAAAGGTACTCCTTCATGGTATGAGATTGTTGGCAGGCACCCGAGGATTCGGTTAGCCATGGTTTGTGAAAGAAAGGTTGGAAGGAGTGCCATCCAAAAATAAAATAAAATGGGAGCCGCTCTTTGAAGGTTTGTCTGGCAAGGGGGTTAGAGTACCCGCTACCATTCGTTGACAACAACATACACCTCTCAAAACTTTATTTTTATGCTCTCTTTATGTTTTCAAAATCAAAGATCTAGCACAAATATAGCAATCGATGCTTTCCTCTTTGAAGGACCATTCTTTTACTTTTATTGTTGAGTCAGTTCACCTACTTCCTTCCATCTTAGAAGCAAACACTTGTGTTAACTGTGCATTGATTCTTACATATTTGCATATTGCATTTGTTATATTGCTTTGCATTGACAATTGTCCATGAGATATACATGTTACAAGTTGAAAGCAACCGCTGAAACTTAATCTTCCATTGTGTTGCTTCAACGCCTCTACTTTGAATTATTGCTTTATGAGCTAACTCTTATGCAAGACTTATTGATGCTTGTCTTGAAAGTGCTATTCATGAAAAGTCTTTGCTATATGATTCACTTGTTTACTCATGTCATATACATTGTTTTGATCGCTGCATTCACTACATATGCTTTACAAATAGTATGATCAAGGTTATGATGGCATGTCACTCCGGAAATTATCTTTGTTATCGTTTTACCTGCTCGGGACGAGCGGAACTAAGCTTAGGGATGCTGATACGTCTCCAACGTATCGATAATTTCTTGTGTTCCATGCCACATTATTGATGTTATCTACATGTTTTATGCACACTTTATGTCATATTCGTGCATTTTCTGGAACTAACCTATTAACAAGATGCCGAAGTGCCAGCTTCTCGTTTTCTCGCTGTTTTTGGTTTCGAAATCCTAGTAACGAAATATTCTCGGAATCGGACGAAATCAACGCCAAAGTTCCTATTTTCATCGGAAGCATCCAGAACACCCGGAAGGACCGGAGGGGGCCACAGGGCCACCAAACCCTAGGCCGGCGCGGCCGAGAGGGGGCCGCGCCGCCCTATGGTGTGGCCCCCCGTCAGCCCTCCGACTCCGACCCTTCGCCTATTTAAGTCGTCGTGACCTAAAACCTCGACACCAATTGACGAAACCCACGTAAACCTGCCGCAGCCGCCGCCATCGCGAAGCCAAGATCCGGGGACAGGATCTCTGTTCCGGCACGCTGCCGGAGCGGGGAAGTGCCCCCGAAGGCTTCTCCATCGACACCGCTGCCATCTCCACCGCCATCTTCATCACCGCTGCTGCTCCCATGAGGAGGGAGTAGTTCTCCATCGAGGCTCGGGGCTGTACCGGTAGCTATGTGGTTCATCTCTCTCCTATGTAGTTCAATACAATAATCTCATGAGCTGCCTTACATGATTGAGATTCATATGATGATGCTTGTAATCTAGATGTCATTATGCTAGTCAAGTGAGTTTTACTTATGTGATCTCCGGAGACTCCTCGTCCCACGTGTGTAAAGGTGACGAGTGTGTGCACCGTGTGGGTCTCTTAGGCTAGATTTCACAGAATACTTACTCATTGAATGGCATAGTGAGGTGCTTATTTATATCTCTTTAAGATTGCAGCATGTTGTATCACAATTTATCCATGTGCTACTCTAGTGATTTGTTATTAAAATGGTTTATTCCTCCTGCATGTGTGCAAAGGTGACAGTGCGTGCACCGTGTTAGTACTTGGTTTATGCTATGATCATGATCTCTTGTAGATTATGGAGTTAACTATTGCTATGATAATATTGATGTGATCTATTCCTCCTACATATGCATGAAGGTGACAAGTGTGCATGCTATGCTAGTACTTGGTTTAGTAGCGTTGATCTATCTTACACTAAAGGTTACTTAAACATGAGCATTATTGTGGAGCTTGTTAACTCCGGCATTGAGGGTTCGTGTAATCCTACGCAATGTGTTCATCATCCAACAAAAGTGTAGAGTATGCATTTATCTATTCTGTTATGTGATCGATGTTGAGAGTGTCCACTAGTGAAAGTGTAATCCCTAGGCCTTGTTCCTAAATACCGCTGAGTTACTACCGCTTGTTTACTACTACTCGCGTTACTCCCGCTGAGTTACTACTCGCTTGTTTATCGTTTCATTGCGTTACTATCGCTGCAATACCACCACCATCAACTACACGCCAAGCACTTTTCTCGGCACCGTTGCTACTGCTCATACTTATTTATACCACCCGTATTTCACTATCTCTTCGCCGAACTAGTGCACCTATTAGGTGTGTTGGGGACACAAGAGACTTCTTGCTTTGTGGTTGCAGGGTTGCATGAGAGGGATATCTTTGACCTCTTCCTCCCTGAGTTCGATAAACCTTGGGTATCCACTTAAGGGAAACTTGCTGCTGTTCTACAAACCTCTACTCTTGGAGGCCCAACACTGTCTACAGGAAAGGAGGGGGAACGTAGACATCATCCTCCCCTCGGCAAACCACCTATGAAGGCGTGCATAGCTGTGCGGTTATCCACGTTCTCGCACTCGTTTCTGGTTGCTAACCATCGAGTGAGGAAATTCCGTGAAGTTTCACCCTTTTTCTAGATACATGCTTGGAGGTCACTTGTTGTGGCGGGTCTTTTGTAGGTGCCCCTGAAGTGTTTCTCGAAGGCGATCTTTAGGTCGAACCAGCAAAAGATGGAGTTTTCCGGGATGTCACTGAGCCAGGTACGAGCTGGACCAATAAGGTACAGCTGAAGCATGCGGCAGGCTATTTTCTGGTTCCCTCCAGCGAAGCTGACTGCATCGAAATAGTCTTCGATCCAGGTATCGGGTCTTTCACAACCATCGTAATGCTTCAGATTTCTGGGTAGCTTAAGGTTCAAGCCTTTTGGTGTTGGCTCCTCTCAGATCTTCCTGCCAAAGCATTTTGGGCCAATGTATTCGGATCTGTATTCGTGGAGACGTTCTCTTGCGTCACGTAGGCCATTGCGGGGGGATTTTGAACGGGAGCGAGATCTTCAGCCTCCACCTCCGCCTCCACCTCCTCCACTAGGTGGTGGCGAGGGAGATCTACGAGGGGGCTGGTGGGACCTTTTGCTTCTGCCTTCAGATTCTCCGCGCCCTTCTTGCTGTTGACTCCGGCTTCGGTGGCTACCTTCTCCGTGATGGCGGTCGCCTCCATTGTTCCGGCTTCTGCGGGGCTCAGGCTCGCGTTCTTCGTTCCTGCTCCGACGAGGCTCCGGCGCGCGCTCCGTGTTCCTATTCCTCTGAGGTACGATGTTGTCGCGGATATTAATTCCACTAGGCCCGTGAGGTCTGATGTTTCCAGCTGCACTATGGCGGCGAGGTGGCGGAGGAGGACGCGGGTTCCGCGGCGGAGGTGATGGGTTCCGGTACTTGTCCCTTCCAGTGTACATCGGATCCTTTCCCTTTTTTGGGTCCGTCAGAGGTGTTTTCGAGGGTACGGGGATCGGATTTGGATGTTCTCTTGTTCTCCTTCTGCGCTTCGTGGATCCGGTGCACGATTCATCATCACAATGCTCCCTTCCGGAGGCATCCTTCTGCGCGGTGGATACACATAGTTCCGGGTTGGATTCCAACCTGCGCAGAATGTGTTCCTTACTCTATTGCTTCATTGCTGAAACTACGAGTGTGCGGAGGTGGTTGATGTCGATTTCCTCATCTTTCTTGGCCAAAAGCTCTGCATCCTTCTTCATATTGTCCTTTGGAGTTGTGAGCGGCTGTTGATCGGTGGGGGTTGCAAAATTGATCTTCCGGGGGCCAATGGCTTCCCGACGGATCCTATCTGCTTCCTCGCCGGCATCGTCTATGATGGCTTCCCACTTTCGTCGGAGTGCTTTGGCCTCTTCCAAGCATTCTACAGCTTCGCGCTCTCTTTTGAGGAAATTCTACATCACTTCTTCTGCCTCATGCCTTTCCTCCAGCATTGCCATTGCGGTATTAGCAAATCTCTTGGCGGTAGCCAGCATTTCCTTCCTTTTTGCCTCTAGATCCTCGGGGTCTGCGGCAACATCCGGAGTTATTGGTTTGTTGAAGATTTCCGAGTGCGCGATAGCGCCCCGGCTTGCCTGTTCGACGAGCTCTTCTGCGGACATATTTTCCCCGTGTTCGAGGATGCGTCCTTCTCCAGAATCCAGCACAATGCGATAACGACGCGAAGGCGGAGTCTCCGAATTGGACGGGCCTGGGAGTCCGAGGTCGGTCGGAGTCGTTTCTTCGTCAGTTCTTTGCTCCAGCCCAGTTATGGTCACGAGGACCTGCTTTGGCGGGGCGGATTCTGCTTCAGCTTCCTCTGCATATTCCAGCTCCTTCGTAAGGCGATTGTACTCTTCGTGTCCATGGTGGTAGCATCGTCAGAGGTTGGGCTTAGATTGCCCAGGACTGATTCTTCTTGTCTCCGGCATCCTCCTGCTGATCTGGAGCATCGCTGTCTCTGGAACCTCTTGCTGACCCGGGGCTTCGCTGTCTTCGGTAGCCTCAACCTGCATGGGTCCAACTGTTATGACCGGTTTGGTCTACCGCCGGAGGGGGCTGTGGTGACCCTGCATACCACTGCATGTTGTAGTATGCCAGTCGTTGATATAACATTCACGAAGTACCATTCCGCAAATATTACATCCCTCAGAGTAGTACAACAGAACATAGCAGGTCCATAACTCATTCATTTATTATTATTACAAACATAATGTACATATCATCTCGGAGCTCCTCTTGGGTCCTAAGAGGAATACTCCTGGGTTCGAGGCGAACCCAACTCAACTTACAATATAGCAGTCTTACTAAGTTATACATTTTATTTCCTCGAGCGAGAAAGTACTAAGAGTTCGTATCGCTCGGCTACTAATACTACTTGGTAGGTCTACACGTGCTCTCCTCCGGAACCTTCCCCGGTTCCGTAGACTATGAGGTAGTCTACACCTTCGACACCTCCAGAGAGGTCTGGTTCTTCATAGCCGATGATGTCGGCTCCTTCAGGGTTGTCGTTGTCCTCCTCCAGATGGTCAGACAATCTAAGTAGGGGATTTAAGAGTGGTATGAGTACAAGCGTACTCAACAAGTTCATTATAGAAAAGAGGTGTTTAATGCACTAGCTACAATATTAGACCAGAAAGTCTAATACCAATGCAAGTTTTGATAAACATTTCTTAAAGAGGTTGCTTTTATTTCAAAGAACTATGTCCGTCAGCCTTCACCGGTTTACTAGAACTTTATGGAGCTCCTTTCCGGCAGCGTTCGCAGTTCCATATCCCGGAACAGGGAGTGACAGGTCACGGTTCTTTACACCCTGCAGAGGTGTGTTGCTTTACCCATAAGAGATCTTAACCTTGGTGCCAACCGGGCAGCTCTCCCGTACACACTTCCTATGGTGTGAGGCCCGGTATAAGGTCATAGCCAATCATATTCCTCCGCTACCTCGCACACCCACCCTTTTGTAAGATTGTCTTCCCCTATATCTATGGTGAGACCGACCCAGACATTTGTTCTCCCCTATACCAATTAAGGTAGACCGTTTCGAACAATTTTTATATGCCCTGCCATATCAACCATAGATAGACCGTTTCGGACACCTTACAATCCATCATAGACCGCATTACCGTGGGGACTTTAGGCTTCCCCAGCCCACCGCTTGCCCCTCAGGAAACAAGTGTCTACGGCAAGCGCATCCGTTGATGTACAAGAGGTGGAAATACGATTGACTATTCCGTCCCACTCCAGATCTTATGGTTAACACGGGTATTGCGGCACAAGAATCATCTGGACGACATTTGTTGTTTAATCCTAGATGGATATAAACCCTTGCAATGGAACCTCCACCATATCAACACAATCCATGGTTCCATTGCCCACCACTTAGTCATATTCATAGTTATGAAAATAGTGGTTTTGCTTTTTATGCAGTAGTGATAACCATAGTACTTTGCAAGTAATTTGATAAAAATACTCGAATGACATGAGCAAGTGATGAACTTGCCTGAACACTGAAAAGTTTTGCAGTTGGATGGTGTGGACTGACTGATAACCCACAAGTATAGGGGATCGCGATAGTCTTCGAGGGTAGTATAACCCAATTTATTGATTCGACACAAGGGGAGGTAAAGAATACTTATAAGCCTTAACAACTGAGTTGTCAATTCAGCTCGCACTCGGAAAAGCACTAGCAACAGTGGGTGATGTGAAAGTAGCAGTAATATGAGAGCAGTAGTAACAAGTAATACGACAGACAGTAATAGCAATATGAGAGCAATGGCACGAGAAGATAGTTGATACTACTTCCAATGACATGTAGAACAAGTATATTATGATGAGAGATGGACCGGGGTTCCCAGCGATCTACACTAGTGGTAACTCTCCAATAAGTGACAAGTGTTGGGTGAACAAATTACAGTTGGGCAATTGATAGGATTGATAAAGCATTAAGAAAGAACATCAATTCATTAATCATGTAGGCATGTTTTCCATATATAGTCGTACGTGCTCGCAATGAGAAACTTGCACAACATCTTTTGTCCTACCAGCCGGTGGCAGCCGGCCTCAAGGGAAACTACTCGGATATTAAGGTACTCCTTTTAATAGAGTACCGGAGCAAAGCATTAACACTCCGTGAAAACATGTGATCCTCACATCACTACCATCCCTCCGGTTGTCCCGATTTCGTCACTTCGGGGCCATTGGTTCCGGACGCTGACATGTGCATACAACTTGTAGATACAATCTAAGCAACAATATAGAGCTCAAATCTAAGATCATGCCACTCGGGCCCTAGTGACAAGCATTAAGCATAACAAGATTGCAAGCAACAATAACTTCACAAACTTTATAGATATACTAATCATAATGTATCATCCATCGGATCCCAACAAACACAACACCGATTACATCGGATGAATCTCAATCATGTAAGGCAGCTCATGAGACCATTGTATTGAAGTACATGGGGGAGAGTATACCGACATAGCTACTCGCTAGAACCCGTAGTCCATGGGGGAACTACTCACGGAGCATGGCGGAGGCGGTGGCGTTGATGGAGATGGCTTCCGGGCACTTCCCCGTCCCGGCAGGTGCCGGGACGAGTTCCGTCCCCCGAATTGGAGTTTCGCGACGGTGGCGGCGCCCCGGAGTCTTTCTCGGAGTTTCGTCAATTGGTACCGCGTTTTTAGGTCGAAAGGGCTTTTATAGGCGAAGAGGCGGCGCAGGGGGCACTCGGGGGCGCCACACCCTAGGCCGGCGCGGCCTAGGCCCGGCCCGCGCCGCCATGTGGTGTGGTGGCCCCCGGCCCCTCTCCGACTCTTCTTCGGTGTTCGGAGCCTTCCGGAGAAAATAGGAGGTTTGGCGTTGATTTCGTCCAATTCCGAGAATATTGCCCGAACAGCCTTTCCGGAACCAAAAACAGCAGAAAACGAGAACCGGCACCGTGGCATCTTGTTAATAGGTTAGTTCCGGAAAACGCATAAAAACATTATAAAGTGCAAGCAAAACATGTAAGTATTGTCATAAAACAAGCATGGAACAACAGAAATTATGGATACGTTGGAGACGTATCAAGCATCCCCAAGCTTAGTTCTCGCTCGTCCCGAGCAGTGTAAACGATAAAAAGAATAATTTCCGTAGTGACATGCTACTTACATAACCTTGATCATACTATTACAAAGCATATGAAATGAATGAAGTGACTCAAGGCAATGATCTATAGTTGCTAACAAGTAGATAACATATAGTAAAACTTTTCATGAAGAGTACTTTCAAGACAAGCATCAAAATTCTTGCATAAGAGTTAACTCATAGAGCAATAGATTCAAAGTAAAGGCATCGAAGCAACACAAAGGAAGATATAAGTTTCAGCGGTTGCTTTCAACTTTCAACATGTATATCTCATGGATATTGTCAACACAAAGTAATATGATGAATGCAAATATGCAAGTATGTAAGAATCAATGCACAGTTAACACAAGTATTTGCTTCTAAGGTGGGAGGAAGTAGGTAACTGACTCAACATAAAAGTAAAAGAATGGTCCTTCAAAGAGGAAAGAATCGATTGCTATATTTGTGCTAGAGCTTTGGTTTTGAAAACATAAAGAGAGCATAAAAAGTAAAATTTTGAGAGGTGTTTGTTGTTGTCAACGAATGGTAATGGGTACACTAACTACCTCGCCAACCGGACTTTCAAGAGCGGCTCCCATGAATTTTTATTTTTGGGTGGCACTCCTTCCAACCTTTCTTTCACAAACCATGGCTAACCGAATCCTCGGGTGCCCGCCAACAATCTCATACCATGAAGGAGTGCCTTTTTATTTTAGTTTTATTATGATGATGACACTCCCCCAACCTTTGCTTACACAAGCCATGGCTAACCGAATCCTTCGGGTGCCTTCCAACAATCACATACCATGGAGGAGTGTCTATTTAAGTTAATTAATTTGGGACTGGGAATCCCATTGCCAGCTCTTTTTGCAAAATTATTGGATAAGCGGATGTGCCACTAGTCCATATGAGAGTCCGTCAAAAGTAAATGACAAGGTTGAAAGCTAAACACCACATACTTCCTCATGAGCTATAAAACATTAACACAAATTGAGAAGCATTTTGAATTATTTAAAGGTAGCACTCAAGCAATTTACTTTGGAATGGCAGGAAATACCATGTAGTAGGTAGGTATGGTGGACACAATTGGCATAGTGGTTGGCTCAAGGATTTTGGATGCATGAGAAGTAATCCCTCTCGATACAAGGCTTAGGCTAGCAAGGTTGTTTGAAGCAAACACAAGTATGAACCGGTACAGCAAAACTTACATAAGAACATATTGCAAGCATTATAATACTCTACACTGTCTTCCTTGTTGCTCAAACACTTTTACCATAAAATATCTAGACCTTAAGAGAGATCAATTATGCAAACCAATTTTAACAAGCTTTACGGTAGTTCTCCACTAATAGGTTTAAACTACATGCAAAAACTTTATGATCTACTTGAGAGCTCAAAACAATTGCCAAGTATCAAATTATCCACAACATATGAGGCTTTTTTCTTTTCCCAACCAAATAAAGATAAGTATTGTAGCTTCCAACTTTTATCATTGAACATTAAAAGTAAAACGAAGAACAAGTGTTCATATGAAAAAGCGGAGCGTGTATCTCTCCCAATCAAGGATTGCTAGGATCCGATCTTATTCAAACACAAACAAAACGAAAACAAACACACAGACGCTCCAAGTAAAGCACTTATGATGTGACCGAATAAAAATATAGTTTCATGGGAGGAACCTGATAAGTTGATGAAGAAGGGGATGCCTTGGGCATCCCCAAGCTTAGACGCTTGAGTCTTCTTGAAATATGCAGGGATGAACCACGGGGGCATCCCCAAGCTTTGACTTTTCACTCTTCTTGATCATATATCATCCTCCTCTCTTGACCCTTGAAAACTTCCTTCACAACAAACTTCTCATAAACTTCATTAGAGGGGTTAGTACTCAAAAAATTTGAATCCACCTTGGTCCTGTAGTGGCACATTGCAAGAACTCAATAAAACATTAGCTACAGCCCTCTACGTCTAGAAAACCTCGCTTAAAGTCCACAAGAGACAATGCAAAAAACAGAGACAGAATCTGCCAAAACAGAACAGCCAGTAAAGACGAATTTTAATAAAATACTTCCGTTGCTCAAATCAGAAAACTCAAAACTAATGAAAGTTGCGTACATATCTGAGGATCACTCACGTAAATTGGCATAATTTTCTGGGTAACCTACAGAGAATTTTGCTCAGATTCGTGACAGCAAAGAAATCTGTTTCTGCGCAGAAATCCAAATCTAGTATCAACCTTCGATTAGAGGCTTCACTTGGCACAACAAAACACAAAACTAAGATAAGGAGAGGTTGCTACAGTAGTAAACAACTTCCAAGACACAAATATAAAAAAAGTACTGTAGCAAAATAACACATGGGTTATCTCCCAAGAAGTTGCTTTCTTTATAGCCATTAAGATGGGCTCAGCAGTTTTAATGATGCACTCGCAAGAAATAGTATTTGAAGCAAAAGAGAGCATCAAGATGCAAATCCAAAACACATTTAAGTCTAACATGCTTCCTATGCAAAGGAATCTTGTAAATAAACAAGTTCATGAAAAGCAAAGTAACAAGCATAGGAAGATAGAACAAGTGTAACTTCAAAATTTTAAGCATATAGAGAGGTGTTTTAGCACCATGAAAATTTCTACAACCATATTTTCCTCTCTCATAATAATTTTCAGTAGCTTCATGAACAAACTCAACAATATAACTATCACATGCAGCATACTTTTCATGATCCACAAACATATAATTTTTATCAAGTTCAAGAATAGTGGAATTAAAACTTTCAAACTTACTTTTATTAATAATATAACAAGGTAGTTGATCAATCTCAAGAGATATGGGACTCATAGAATAAGTCAAGGACTCTCCAATCCCATTTTCATTAGTAGTACAATTAATAGTATCAAGTAACATAGGACCATCATCTAGAGCTTTATCATAAACATTTGCTAAGCAAAATTCTTTAGTACCATGCATTTCGACATCAGGCACAAACAAAGCATTATCATAAGATTTATCAAAGTAGCATGGATTATCATATATAACAGTAGCATAATTATTTTCACAAGTTTTACTCATAGGTAGTATTTCGAGAGAATCCACAGGAACATAACATTCAACCTCTTTCGGTAAGCATGGAGGACAATCAAATAGTGTAAGAGATAAAGAGTTACTCTCATTAGAAGGTTGGCATGGGTAGCTAATCCATTCTTCCCCCTTTTGTTCGTCGCTCTCCTCTTCTTTTTCATCCAATGAGCTTTCAGGTTCATCAATACCCTCCTCTTTTTCATCCAATGAGCTTTCGTGTTCATCAGCTTTCTTCTTCCACCGGTTCCTGCAAATTGTGAGTGCATTCTTGTGCATTAATGTGTCTCTCTTTATAATCAAGGATATAAGGATTCCTACCGTAGCATTCTATGCAAGAATTAAGGATAGTAGAGACATAATCTTTAAGGTCCTTACAAATAGCACAAGTTTCATAATTCTCAACCATGAAGGATTCTATCTCGGAGGCTCCCATAAATAAGACAAATTGTTCTACCTCTTCGAACCCATAATGAATATAGCAATTTCGATTATAGTTCTTAATTAAAAATTCCTCACTAGAGCCACATTGAAATTTAAGATGTTTAGTATCCTGTTGAGAGCAACAGTTTATATCATGGCGTCTAAGCAAGATTCTAGCAATTGTATTCAATTTTTCTATCATATCACTCATTATTTTACCAGTTCTTGATTCTCTATAATTATTATAACATTCTATAAGCTCCAAGTAGGTTGTTGGTTCTCCCATAACAGCAGTTTTTAATTTTTCGGTTTTTCAAATTTTTATGGATTTTGGGGTATATGATACAAATAAAACAAGACAAAAAGAAACTAAGCAAAAGTAAACTACGCAAAATAATACTAGACAGAAATAAACTAAGCACAAATAAACTAGACAAAAGTAAACTAAGCAAAACAAAATAAAACAAATTAAAAACAGAGAGAGAGGTAGAGTGTACTCCCCAGGTGAACTTATGAGTAGAGCTATGCCTCCCCGGCAACGGCGCCAGAAAACAGTCTTGATAACCCACAAGTATAGGGGATCGCGATAGTCTTCGAGGGTAGTATAACCCAATTTATTGATTCGACACAAGGGGAGGTAAAGAATACTTATAAGCCTTAACAACTGAGTTGTCAATTCAGCTCGCACCTGGAAAAGCACTAGCAACAGGGGTGATGTGAAAGTAGCAGTAATATGAGAGCAAGTAGTAACAAGTAACACGGCAGCGAGTAATAGCAATATGAGAGCAATGGCACGAAAAGATAGTTGATACTACTTCCAATGACATTTAGAACAAGTATATTATGATGAGAGATGGACCGGGTTCCCAGCGATCTACACTAGTGGTAACTCTCCAATAAGTGACAAGTGTTGGGTGAACAAATTACAGTTGGGCAATTGATAGGATTGATAAAGCATTAAGAAATAACATCAATTCATTAATCATGTAGGCATGTTTTCCATATATAGTCGTACGTGCTCGCAATGAGAAACTTGCACAACATCTTTTGTCCTACCAGCCGGTGGCAGCCGGGCCTCAAGGGAAACTACTGGATATTAAGGTACTCCTTTTAATAGAGTACCGGAGTAAAGCATTAACACTCCGTGAAAACATGTGATCCTCACATCACTACCATCCCCTCCGGTTGTCCCGATTTCTGTCACTTCGGGGCCATTGGTTCCGGACAATGACATGTGCATACAACTTGTAGATACAATCTAAGCAACAATATAGAGCTCAAATCTAAGATCATGCCACTCGGGCCCTAGTGACAAGCATTAAGCATAACAAGATTGCAGCAACAATAACTTCACAAACTTTATAGATAGACTAATCATAATGTATCATCCATCGGATCCCAACAAACACAACACCGATTACATCAGATGAATCTCAATCATGTAAGGAAGCTCATGAGACCATTGTATTGAAGTACATGGGGGAGAGTATACCGACATAGCTACAGCTAGAACCCGTAGTCCATGGGGGAACTACTCACGGAGCATGGCGGAGGCGGTGGCGTTGATGGAGATGGCTTCCGGGGCACTTCCCCGTCCCGGCAGGTGCCGGGACGCAGTTCTGTCCCCCGAATTGGAGTTTCGCGACGGTGGCGGCGCCCCGGAGTCTTTCTCGGAGTTTCGTCAATTGGTACTGCGTTTTTAGGTCGAAAGGGCTTTTATAGGCGAAGAGGCGGCGCGGGGGGCACTCGGGGGCGCCACACCCTAGGCCGGCGCGGCCTAGGCCCGGCCCGCGCCGCCATGTGGTGTGGTGGCCCCCGGCCCCTCTCCGACTCTTCTTCGGTGTTCGGAGCCTTCCGGAGAAAATAGGAGGTTTGGCGTTGATTTCGTCCAATTCCGAGAATATTGCCCGAACAGCCTTTCCGGAACCAAAAACAGCAGAAAACAGAACCGGCACTGTGGCATCTTGTTAATAGGTTAGTTCCGGAAAACGCATAAAAACATTATAAAGTGCAAGCAAAACATGTAAGTATTGTCATAAAACAAGCATGGAACAACAGAAATTATGGATACGTTGGAGACGTATCACCGACCCTTGTCCTCTGTTGCTGAAAAATAGCATCATTGTCCGATAAGGGCAATGGTTAAAGAAGCATTGATGCATGATTCCAGTTTTAGGGTTTGTTCCCCCCTTCCGATGTCGTTATTATTTTATGTGAGAGGTTAATACTAAGAATAACTTAGGGATACTCTATTTAGGGTAAAATACAACCTTGAAATGTTGTCAAGGTGTTTTTAAAGTCCAAAAGAATTTATGGACTTATTTTCATTATTTAAAGTAAAATGTGTGATTTAAATGATTATTTAAATCACCAAATTTGAACTTATTCTTGTTTAACTTCAAAAATCATGTGTCATAATTTATTATGATAGAGTTTTTTATACTGAGTGGTTTTCATATTTTTAATTATTTTTTTAGAGCTATTAAACATTTATTGCGTATTTTCAAAGTTTCTGCATTTTTAAAGAATTTGTGAAATGGCAGTTTTGCCCCTGGGCCCACCTGTCGGTGTATCCCAGTGGGGTTAGGTCGAACCGACCCACCTGGTCCGGCTCGACCAGCCTCACTTCTCTCTCTCCATCTCGCGCGCGTCCGAAACCCTAACCCTAATCCCCTCTCTGGTGACCCGCGTCGCCTCCGCCGTCGCCGCTCGATTCCGGCGAGCTCCGCCGGACTTGGCCCTCGCCGTGGGGCGCAATCGACTCGCCTCATGACGGCGCGTCGATCTGTCCGCGACAATCTGGAGCAAGTGCTGCTCCCGCTCGTCCTCGACCTCCTCCGCGACGGCTAGGGTTACGGGATCCGTGCGATCCCGCCGATCCTGGCGCTCCTGGTGCTGTGGCGCCACCGTGGCTTCGCCACCGTGGTGGGCGTGGTGCCGTGGTGCTGCCATGGCCTGGTGCCGCCGCGCTCCGGTGTGTGCCGTCGTGGCCGCCATGGCTGCGTCTGTCTGCTCGTCCCCGGGTAAGTGCGCCTCCCTTCTTTCCCTCTCCGGTGTATGTTCTTCTACCTCCTCTAGCTCTGGCCATGGCGTGTCTCTCTGTGCAGAGATGCTCGCCATGCCGATGCTCTACTGATGTGCTTTGCTAGCCCGCTCCTGTGCTGCTCGTGCTCCGTCGTTGCGCCATGCTTGCTTGCTCCTGAGCTGCTGTGCTATGCTGCTGTGCCATGCGTGTGCTACTGTTGTGTGCAGCCCTGCCATGCCTCTGTGCAAGAATTTCTAATCTAATTCTATCTTTGTGCCTCTGTTCTTGTTAATAAGCTTGCCAGATGCTCAAGTGTATTCATGTTTATTGCCATGGATTGATTACATTGTGTAGTTCTTGCAAATTTGCAAGTGCCTGAGCCATTGTGGCTAATTCTTGTGCTCAATTTATGATTATGCTCAATTGAGCATTACTGTGGGCTTATTAGGGTTATTCAGTGATGAATTGATATATGCTTGGCTTGTGTATTATGATCCAGTGGTTCATCAAATATTTGATGCGCTTCTGGATACAATCATAAATTATTTATGTGATTATCTGTGAAGCATCTGTTGATGAATTGGTGCTGTGTAAGTTATATGATTCATGATTTGTTGCTAGGTTGGCTCTAGCATGTATTTGCATGCTCTGTTAGGTCCTGATGATCATATGATCTTCGATGCTTGATGCCTTTCTCGCTATCCTATGGCTTGTGTTTCACCGATGCTCTTACTTGGCTCCGTGTGGCACTCAAGCCTGTGCTCGGTGCATGCTCTTGTTTACCCCGGACACTCGTTGTTGCTTGCAAGTGATCATCTAGATCAATTGCAAGGGTCCGGTGCATCGTGTAATTATGCATCTCATTTATCCGTGTAGTTTAACTTGATTGAATAGATAATCGAGATGAACTCGCTGAGCAAGTAATGATCTCATGGATGGATGTGATGTAGCTAGAGGGATGCCAATCACTCGGCCTAGCTCATGCGTCGAACCCTATTGGGTTATGATGCAGATGGCTTAGTGAGTGTTTCGTGGGTTTGAGGTAGCCCCGACGGCCTTTGTGATGTCCAAGTGTGGCTCCCCTTCATCGTGGCTCGTTGTTGTGACTCTCTCATGCTATCCGGTTGATCCATGATCTGGATTACCGGTAGCTTTTGATGTTGAAAACAAAATAGACATCTAAATGTCTATATTCCGATGGTATAACTAGCTGTATGGTGCTAGGTGAGTTTGGATGGCTAGTTAGGAATTAATCCATGTTGGATTTCTCTCGGTAGTGTCACCATACCGACATACCAATGTTCCCTTGGTGATTTCCTTCCGGCTGATCTTTAGTTTGCTTGCACCAAATGGCTTAGTAGCCGGATGATGATACAAACTCGGGTATTCTACCCATTTTGGCTGTTGTGACATATGCAGATGCTTATTTATGAGCAAACCAAGGTTTTGCTCAGGTTGATTTGATTTATACCTCACTCCAGCTCCTAGATGGTTTTGTTGTTGTAGAGGATTGCTTCTATGTTGATCTTATGCTTGCCCTGCTCCTCCTTGCAAGCCTGTGATGCTTGAGTTGGTTCTGTGGTGATTTTGGACAGGTTGAACAGCTATGTTGTTCTTCCTGTTCTTGTGTTCTTGCTATCTGGTGACTTACCAAGCTGCTGGTCGATGGATTGTTGGTTCTGGCGGTGGAAAAGGTTTTATACCTCCCTTGCTTTGTTCTCCTGGTCGACAACAAGGCCTGGCAAGCATTTGATGACTCACTGGCCTGTGTGTGTTGTTGGGCATGCACACTGCCTGGTGAGCTGTTTGGCTGTGTGTGTGTGTGTAGTCTGGCTTGGGACTTGGGTTGAGACTTGAGAGTAGATCAGCTCGGCAGAGTTGATCATATCTGCTCAACACACCATTTCTTTTCTAACCTGCCAAGTGGCTTTGCCACTTGGCATAACACTTGCTTTTCTTTGTTGTGTGCAGGTTTCCAAATGATGATCAAATGAAGATGAAGATCATCAAGCTCAAGCTTAAATGAAGATTAGCTTGTAGTTTTAGGATACATCAATACATTGTACTTTTCTTTTCTTTTCTTTTTTCTATTTTTCCAATTCTTGTAATGTGTTGTATTATTCCTTTATTTCAATTGTGAATATTGTAAAGACAATGTATATTGTGTGTTAATCAATAAAGCTCAAGGTTTTCTCTAATGAGCTTTACTTTATTTTAATTGTTCTTATTGTTTATTATTTATTCTTTACTTAATGAATTTCCTCACAATTGAATTATGGGGTATTTATTTAATGTTTGAATTTGAAATTCAAATTCCACTTAGGTTTGAATTCAATCATGCAACCTAAAATTGAATTCAATCATGCAACTTAAGTTTGTAATGCAATATCCCTCCTCTCTTCTCAAAACCCTAATTTAGTTGAATCAGGAACAAATTTGTCGCACTCTCGCAACCCTAACCCTGTAAGGTGTCGAGAGAGAAACTTGTCCCCCTTCGATGCAGTTTTGTTTTAAAAGCGCGAAATTTCCCCGGAATTTATGATGCAATGCACATCCCTTTCTAAAATCTACCCCTCGATCGTCTCTAAACCTGGGACATTACAGGGGCCCACCGGCCAGGCTTAGTTAGGGGCTTAGCCCAATTAGCAGATTAGGGGCTTAGCCCATCAGCAGATTTCTCTTATATAAACGAGTTGTAATCGACCAGAACAATCAAGCAATAAAGGGGAGTTCATGGGCCTCGCCGGATACTACTGGAAGTTCATCCGGGAGTTTGGCCTCATCGCCTCGCCACTCACGTGCCTGCTGCGGCGCGATGCCTTCGATTGGGACGACGAGGCTACCACTGCCTTCGAGGCGCTCAAGGGGCCCTCACGATGGGCCCCGTCCTCCAGATGCCGGACTTCGACAGGCCGTTCATCGTCGACTGCGACGCCTCGGGAGCGGGGTTCGGTGCGTCACCAGGGCGATGGGCCGCTCGCCTACTTCAGCCGCCTGTTTGCTGCACGCCACCTCAAGCTCGCGGCGTACGAGCATGAACTCATTGGCTTGGTACAGGCCGTGCGCCACTGGCTACCCTACCTATGGGGGCGCTCGTTCCGCGTACGCACGGACCACTACAGCCTTAAGTTCCTCTTGGACCAGCGGCTGTTGATGGTGCCACATCACGAGTGGATCAGCAAGCTCTTCGGCTTCGACTTCACGGTGGAGTACCGTCCTGGGCACCTCAACACCGTGGCCGACGCCTTGTCTCGCCGCGACGCCGACCCGGACACTGCCGAGGGCGCCTCGGGGGGCGCTTGCTATGCATCCACTCGGGACCCTCCTTCGCCCTCTTCGACCGCGTCCGACAAGACACCACGACCGCGCCGGATGCCCAGCTTCTGCAGCAGCGGCTTGACGCAGGTGAGCTGGACGACCCATGGCGCTTCATCGACGGTCTCCTCCTCCATGGGCGCCGGGTGTTCGTGCCCGACCATGACGATCTCCGTCACCAGGTGCTGCTGCTGGCGCATTCCGCGGGTCATGAGGATGTCCAAAAGACACTCCACCGCCTCCGCGCCAACTTCTACGTCCCTACCGATCGGGCTATGGTCCAGGACTGGGTGCGTTCGTGTGAGACGTGCTAGCGCAACAAGACGGAGACTTTGCGCCCCGCTAGCGTTTTGCAGCCGCTCGACGTACCGTCGCAGGTGTGGGCCGACATCTCCATGTACTTCATCGAGGGCCTCCCTAAGTTGGGGGGCAAGTCCGTCATCCTCATGGTGGTCGACCGCTTCTCCAAGTACGCCCACTTCATCGCGCTCGGCCATCCCTACACGGCCTCGTCGGTGGCCCGCGCCTTCTTCGACAGCATCGTCCGCCTACACGGGTTTCCCTCGTCCATCGTCTGTGATCGGGATCCGGTGTTCATGGGGCACGTATGGCAGGATCTCTTCCGCATGGCGGGGGTCCAACTCCGGTTCAGCACGGCGTTCCACCCCCAGATGGACGGCCAGTCCGAGGTGGTCAATAAGGTGATCGCCATGTATTTGGGTTGTGTTACAGGTGATCGCCCTCGCGCTTGGGTGGATTGGCTTGCGTGGGCGGAGTACTGCTACAACACCTCATACCACTCCACCCTGCGCGCCACGCCAGTCGAGGTGGTCTACGGAAGGCCACCTCCACCCATTCTGTCGGTGGACCCGGCGATGGCGCGGACGGAGGCAGCTGGCGAGCTCCTCCACACCCGCGACGAGATGCTAGCCGAGGTGCGGCAGCATCTTGTCCAGGCTCAGCAGGTCGCCAAGCACTACTATGACGGCCGCCCCGCGAGGTGGAGTACGCGGTGGGTGACTGGGTGTGGTTGCGTCTGTTACACCGGTCTCACCAGTCCCTGGACCCCCGGGCGAAGCGCAAGCTTGGTCCGCACTATGCATGGCCCTTCGTCATCTTGGAGCGGATTGGGACCTTGGCATACCGCTTTCAGTTGCCTGATCGGGCGCGCATTCACGACGTCTTCCACGTGGGGCTGCTGAAGCCCTACCGCGGCGCGCCGCCGGACACCACTCCGCCAATTCCGCCGACGGCAGAGGGCCGTTTGCTTCCCAGCCCGGCCAAGGTGCTGCGCGCCCAGCTACATCGTGATGTTTCGCACTTGTTGGTGCAGTGGGAGGGCCTTCCGGCTGAGGAGGCGACTTGGGAACCACGTGATGCGTTCCAGCAGCATTATCCAGACTACCTGCTCAAGGACGAGCTGTTTGCGCAGGCGGGGAGAGATGTTATGACCGGTTTGGTCTACCGCCGGAGGGGGCCCACCGGCCAGGCTTAGTTAGGGGCTTAGCCCAATTAGCAGATTAGGGGCTTAGCCCATCAGCAGATTTCTCTTATATAAACAAGTTGTAATCAACCAGAACAATCAAGCAATAAACATATCTTTATTGCCGACTCCTCAAGGAGTCGGACTCCTAACCCTAGCCGCCGCCTCTGCCCTGCACCACCGCCTCCCTCAAGCCGCGCGACAGCGCCCTGCCGCCGGCGCCCCCGCCTCCGCACACACACCGCCCCTTCCTTCCCCTACAATCTCCGCCCTAGACCGGGTAGACTAGCTGGTTCTACCACCAACACCTTCCAGAGGAGGGGCGGTTCCTGCGGTATGTGCGAGGAAGTGCACAAAGTGGAACCTTTGCTTCTATAACACCTGGGAGACCCAGACGGATCTGCATTGGTCTTCCACCATAATTTCCTGCTCAGGGGCGGATTGGGTGGGTTTTGAAATTTCCAAATCTAAGGCGGAATCTTCCTTAGGAAGTTCCTGCGTCTCAGATCGGATCTTCGTGACTGCGTCCTGCTCAGCGGCGGTCGCGTCAGCGTGACTTACCAGGGCGTTTCCATCGGAATCAACGGTCTCGCCGATGACATGTGAATGCCGCCAATTGGGACGATGGAAAGCTTGATGGGGTCGGTTTTAACCGGAATCCAGCACTCGTCCTGAGGGACGATCGGAAAGTTCCCGGCGTAAATAACACGCCCGACAGCGATAGATTCGTCGTAGCTTCCCATGGTGGAACCCTCCCGGTTTCGGCCTCTAGACGCCGCTGGCCCCACGATGGGCGCCAACTGTCGTTGCCTATTCGACGGTACTCGAGAGGAGGGATCCTCATGGAGGGAAGAAGAAGTAGGGGCCATTGGGCGGAGAGTCCTCGGGATTGTGATACGCGTTTTACCCAGCTTCGGAACACCTGCACGATGATAGGGCCTACTGCTGCTTGTATGGAATTATCTGGGCGCTTTTGCGTTGTTACAATGAGTTGTGGTTGTCCCTCTAGGGCTCCCGGGATCCGGCTTATAAAGGCGCTCGGATCTAGGGTTTACACGGAGAGTCCTAGCCTGAATACAAGATGCCTAACTACAGAATATTACACTGACGTGCACGTCAAGGATCCACCTTTCCTTATATGCCGTATTGGATCCGGATACTTCATGGGCCTTCACGGATCCGACTACCCGCATAGGTCGGTTAAGATCCAGCTCATGTTCCTGGGCTGGACTTCATCCATCTTCTATCAACAGCAACTGGGCCGCCCGATGGGCCATGTGCCACCATCACCTTCCGTGGGCCACCTGGGCTTGTCGGATCTAGGCCACGTCGTTGATACACCCATAAAGTATACCCACAACATGGCTGGTAATGCTTCTCTTTAACTTGCCGACTCGCTGACTTCCTTCGTGTTCTCTCCTATGCTGTACTGATTTTTCTCTATGTTGCTCACATGCTTGTTTCTAGATTCTGCTGCCGAAGAACAAAGGGTAAACTCGCGGGTCGAAACCCTTCTTCGGCTTGCTTAGTCAAACGATGTTGATTTCTGGGCGGATGAAGATCGCACTCGTTGAATAGTGCAATTTCAGGATCGAGCAGCCCGTGTGCGGGATTTCCTTGACTTCTGCACTAGTACCTTGGGCATGGTGTATAATGCCATGTTTCCTCGAAACCTTCAACCCAATAATCTTCCTGAGCTTATGGGTAAATTCAAGGACGATGTGCGTAGTATTCATGACTTTGTGATAGCTCAGATGGTAGCCGGTGCCAAGGTGGCCTTGATTTGGTTGAAGATCTGTCACTTGAATTTGGATTTTGGCAATGTTATCGATACTTTTTACCTCAAGATGTCAAAGAGGAGGGTAAATGTTGACAAACATAATGCAGTTGTTTCTCCCGTTGCCGAAACAATGATTGATGAGCTTCTTCGGGTAGACGCAACTTTCTTCAAGGAATTTCCATATGCTGATTCGACTCCAGATGTTCCTTCTACATGGGAGGACGACAACATAGATAGTTTAATATAGAAACTCTTTTTATTTTTGCTCTTATGCGTTAGGTTTGAGCCCAACTCATAGTTTCATATATTGTAAGGCATACATATTGAAAATATTATTGCGAGACTTGTGTAAAGCCAGGGCAATTTCTTTAGTCCCCGAGTATTTCAACTGGTGTGACTATATTTATTGTTCGCGAGGTTTTTCATGAAACCAAGGCGTGTATATTGTCAAGTGCGCTGGAGTCGAATATATTGTAATTTTGTCGGGTTCAAGCCCCCGAGCGTTGCTCAAGAAAAAGGGAGAAGTATTTTTCATCACTATTTTTTTTATTTTAACCATGCTATATTGCAGCACGCAAGCCCGCCTCATTAAAAACCTTTCAACCCCACTCGATGCCCTGAAAGGAAAAGAGTGTGTCTGAAAACTTGCGAGCTCTTCAGATACAATGTATGTTTGCATGGGTTGTACTAGAAACGCCGCAACTGCGCCACGTTCCACAAGTTTGGGTCGTCTTTTCCTGTCTTCTTGTCCTTCAGCCTGTAGGCTCCTCCTGGAATTACTTCAGTAACTATGTATGGCCCCACCCATGGAGACTCGTATTTTTCATGGCTATCTTGCTTGAGTCGAAGTACTAGATCGCCAACTTCGAACAACCTGGACCGCAGACATCGACTATGGTAGTTTTTGAGATTTTGCTGATACATGGTTACTCTCGAAAGTACCTCGTCTCTAGCTTCGTCGAGTACGTCCACATCATCTTCTAGCGACTTTCTCGAGATTTCTTCATCATATTCTGCAACTCTGGGAGAATTATGCTCTATTTCTATCGGGAGCACCGCCTCAGCTCCGTGAAACAGAAAAAACGGAGTTTCTTTGGTCGTTGTGTTGGGTGTTGTTCGTATGCTCCATAATACATTGGGTAACTCATCCACCCAAGTGTGCCGTGCTTTCTCCAGTGGTGTCAGCAATCGCTTCTTGATGCCATTACAAATAATGTCATTTGTTTTTTCGACTTGGCCATTGGTTTGCGGGTGCGCCACCGATGCAAACTGTAGTTTGATACCCACGCATTCGCAATACTCCTTAAATTCTCGGGAAGTAAAATTGCTGTCATTGTCCGTAACTATGCTGTTAGGGATGCCAAATTGAAAAACTATTCCCTTGATGAAGTTCACCGTTGATGATGCGTCCGCCGACGTTACTGGTATTGCCTCAATCCACTTTGTAAATTTGTCGACAGCTACCTGCAAATATACGTTTCCTCCAGGCCAGGACTTGTGCAATTTCCCGACCTTGTCTAAGCCCCACTACGCGAAAGGCCACGCCAATGGTATGGGCATTAATTCTGTTGCTGGTGAGTGAGGTTTGGATGCGAACATCTGACAAGCTTCATAGGTGCGTACGATTTCCTTCGCGTCCTCTATTGCTGACAGCCAATAAAATCCTGCTCAAAAAGCTTTGGCTGCTATTGCTCGGCTGCTCGCGTGGTGGCCACATATTCCTTCATGTATATCCTTTAGTATAACTCGCCCTTCTTCGGGTGTAACGCACCTTTGCATCACCCTAATATACTTCGCTTATATAGCTCTCCCTTAACCACGGTAAACGCCTTGGAGCGTCTGATTACTCTTCGTGCCTCCACTGGATCTTGAGGTATTTCCTTTCTCGTGATATATGCTATATACATCTGCATCCATGGAACTTCAATCATCATGACTTCCTCCGATTCCTCCTCATCATCTGATGTATGTGCTTCTTGAGCTACTGGAGCTCCCGAGTCTTTTTTGGACTTTTCCTTTTTCTTCAGCTGCTTCGGTATCTTCTTCGCCTTAGTTGATCTTTCGCTGATTTCCTCCCAAAAGACACCAGGTGGTATCGGCAAGCATTGCGAGCCGATGTTTGCCAAAACATCAGCTTCATCATTGCTGAGCCTGCTGATGTGGTTTACTTCGCAACCGTCAAAGGTTTTCTCGAGTTCATTGTACATCTCCTTATATGCTATCATGCTATCATTGACTGCGTCGCATTTGTTCATCACCTGTTGAGCCATCAGCTGTGAGTCGCCGAAGATTTTCAAGCGGGTAGCACCGCACGCCTTTGCTATCTTCATCCCATGGATCAAGGCTTCATACTCTGCCTCATTATTTGATGCATTGCGGAAAGTCATCCGCAATATATACTTCATCTTGTCGCCTTGCGGTCAGACAAGTATCACGCCTGCTCCTGCTCCTTCCAATCTCTTGGACCCGTCGAAATTCATGTGCCAGGTACTCGATAAATCTGGGGGTCCTGTATTTTGAAGTTCCATCCACTCTGCGATAAAGTCCGGCAGGATTTGTGACTTGATCGCCTTTCTTTTTTCTTATGTGATGTCCCGAGGGGAAAGCTCGATTCCCCAAAGGGAGACACGTCCTCTAGCTTCTGGATTGTTTTCGATGTTCGAGAGAGGCAACTCATTGACCACTATTATCGGGTGCGCCGAAAAATAGTGTCGTAACTTTCTTGCTATCGTGAATACTCCATATGGTAGTTTTTGATAATGCGGGTAGCTCTGTTTAGATGGCGACAACCCCTCGCTGATGAAGTATACTGGCCGCTGAACGCCATGGATCTTCCCTTCTTCTTCTCGCTCTACCACGAGGACTGTACTGGCCACCTGAGGTGTGGCCGCGATGTGTAACAGGAGAGGTTCCTTTTCCTTTGGAGCCACCAACACTGATGGTGTTGAAATTGTGCGCTTGAGGCGCTCAAAGGCTTTGTCTGCTTCTTCGTTCCACTGAAACTTTTCTCCTTGCTTGATGAGCGCGTAGAAAGACAGCGCTTTTTCGCCCAACCTTGCGATGAATCTGCTTAATTAATGCTGCGACTCGCCTAGTTAGCTTCTATATTTCCTTAAGCTTGGTTGGATTCCTCATTATCACGATGGCTTGTATTTTTTCTGGGTTGGCCTTGATTCCTCTGGCTGACACCAAGTATCCGAGGAGTTCTCCCGCAGGAACTCCAAATGAACATTTCGTCGGGTTCAGCTTGAGGCGAAACTTGTCGAGGTTGTTGAAGGTTTCTTGCAGGTCATAAATGAGGGATGACCCTGTCTTTGTTGTGATGACGACGTCATCGATATATACTTGAATGGTCTTGCCGATTTGCATGGCAAGGCACTTTTGCATCATCCTCTGGTAAGTGGCTCCCGCGTTTTTCAACCCGAAGGGCATTGTCCTGTAGCAGAACACACCATAAGGGGTTATGAAAGGTGTTTTGACTTCATCTTCTTCTTTCAAGCGGATCTGATTGTAACCAGAATACGCGTCCAGGAAGGAAAGACGTTTGCAACCCGATGTTGAGTCGATAATTTGATCGGTTCTCGGGAGGGGAAAGTGATCCTTTGGACAATGTTTATTGAGTCACGTGACGTCGACGCACATGCGAACGACCTCAATGTTTTTCTTCGGGACCAGCACTAGGTAGGCGACCCACGTGGCCTCGGTGTGTAGTTCCTTGATGAAACCCGCTTCTTTGAGTCCATGGATCTCAGATAGCATAGCTTTGCGGTTTGGCTCGGAAAAACGCCGCAAAGGTTGTCGAATTGGTCGGGCTCTTGGATCTAGATTGAGAGGGTGCTCGGCAAGTTCCCTTGGTACTCCTGGCATGTCATCTGGACACCATGCAAAGATTTCCCAGCACTCACGGAGGAACTCGACAAGCGCGCTTTCCTATGCGCTATCCATGTTTTTTGCGATGGCTGTCGTCTTCTTGGGATCTGTCGGGCGAATCTGCACTTCCTTGGAATTCTTCGAGGTGTCGAAAGTTTGCTCCTTTAGTGGCCTTCCTCCGTTAGGTAGACGCCATAGTTGGTTGTCAGCCTAGACGTTTCATACTCAGCTTGCATCCCGAAGGTTTCAGACAGCTTATGGAAATCCTAGTCGCATTTGTCTGCCATAGCGAGCTTCCTTTGACTGTTATTCGGCTGTTAGGTCCAGGGATTCTCCACACCAAATATGTGTAGTGTGGCACTGCCATGAATCTGGCATATGCGGGTCTTCCTAGTATCGCTTGATACTGTGATGGAAAATCAATAACTTCGAATTCCAACCTCTCTTTCCTGAAGTTCTCTCTTGTTCCGAATTGTACATCAAGTAAGATCTTCTCCAAAGGATAACTTGGCTTCTCAGGTGTGATGCTGTGGAAATGTGTGTCTATTGGTGTCAAGTTCGCCAAGGAAATGTTCATCTTCCGCAGTGTATCCGCGTATATGAGGTTTAAATTGCTGCCTCCGTCTATGAATATGCGAGAGACCTGAAATCCCGCGATCACTGCTGGTAGAATCATGGCCGACTGCCCTGGTCGAGGAACTTGCGGTGGGTGATCCTCCTGGGTGAACCCTATCGCTTCTCCCGACCAATTTAGATACTCAATGGTTGGTGGAGGCGACTTTTCTGCCATATACACCTGTCGCGAGATTATCTTCTAAGCCCTATTCGAGAGTCTGCCTTTCTAAATCATCGACACTGCTCCCGTTGTGTCACTGAACTTGCCATTGTTGCCTTGAGGTGCCGCTAGTTGCAACTGATGTTGATTTGCGCTGGTAATTGCGGGTGGTGGTGGCAGGTGAATTTCACTCCTTGGCCCCTGTATGTACCCCCTGTTTGCCGCTTGTGTGTTGGTGTTCTCCGCATACCTATGTAAAGCTTGGAAAGTTCGCGGTCCTTCTGAAGATGCCCTGAATATCTTTTTCCATCACTATCGAGGTAAAAATGCATCTGACACGGCCCGTTCAGAAGATCTTCGGGTGATATGTTGTATGGCCTTGGAAACCTTGGTCGCTTAAGTTTTTCACGAAAAAGTCCTCAAAAGTCTCCCAACTGTCAATGGATCCTCCTGGTAACTTCTTCATCCAAGATCTTGCGGCTCCACTGAGGTGAACTTGGATGCTTTGCATGGCTGTTGCTCTAGTTCCGCCCATCAGCTTCACTGCTTCCAGGTAGTCGACTAACCAGTCCTCTGGATCTTGCAATCCATCAAACTTTTTATAATTATCAGGTAGCTTAAAGCCAGAGGGAATCCGAGTTTTGAGAACCCGTTGGGTAAAGCAAGGGAGTCCACACATGTCTTCATCGTTGACTTCTGGCGAGTGTCGCTGTTCTCTTGATCTGTTTTCACGTGCTCTATCGATTTGAGCATGTGCCACCGTGTTTCTCGTGTCACCTTCTCGTGGAGGATCTCGCGCCACTATAGTGGGTCGAGGACTATTTTGCCTTGGACTATTTCTCGGAGCACTCTCGAGTTGCGGTGTACTCGACCCTTCTATTGATGTCCCCATGATTCCAACTCCTGCCATGGCCATCTGGTACAGTGCTTCCCTGGGATCTTTTGGAGGTGGTTTAGATGCCAATATAAAGGCATGTGTCGCCATATATCCAACTTCCGGTGTTTTTGGGATGATGTGCCCTCTCGTGTCTATCGACATAAAGGACCTATCGAGGTTTTGGATCAAGTTCTCTCGTTCATGCTCGGGCACGTTTGCCAGTCGAGATCTTCCTCTCGCACGGGCGTCTCTGTGATTGTCTCCCGAAGTTCCAGATTGTCGACTCAGGGCGGCACTGCGCGCACTTCACGCAGAAGCCGCAACTCTCCTTTCATCGAGTGCTATTCTTTGTTTCTCTAGCTCTCGTCCGGCACGAGCGAGTTTATATTGATATGCTTGCAGCGCCTCCGGTGTGGCCGTGGTAGTCATCGGCTCTATGCCATCCATGGCTCTCTGAGCCCTATCCCAAGCTTCTTGCGACAGTCGTATTTTCTCTCGTGGCGTGAACCCGATGTATTTGTTTCCTATTCCGCGCGTGAGATCCACGGGGTCGATGTACGGATTTCCCAAGTCATCGAAAGCCTTGGATGCTTCGTCCTCTTGTCGACTCGATTCCCCGATTGCGCAGTATTGATGATATATTGTTGTGTTTCCATCTTCGGGTGACAACGGTTTAACTTGTTAATGCCTACAGATTGTAGACTAGGGTTTCATGGAAAGTAGAGGGCAAGTAGATCTCGAAGGTTCAGCCGAAAAGGTGCTCGACTATTTAAAACTAGGGTTTGTGTTGACAATGATTTCGATCCCTTCTTTCTTCCTCGGCTCCCCTTTATGTAGGAGGTGGAGCCGAGGCTTTCGTATCGTACAAGTTGCAATGTCCGGGAGACTATTTGAGTCCTTCTCGTATTGATACAAGACTATTCCTAATCTATCTCTATCTTCCATATTGGGGTATTATTGGGCTTCCGGACTTCATAAACTTCGGATAATGGGCCTCCAAATAACCTCGGGTACCTTATTCGGCAGGCCCATTCAGGATGTCTATGTCAGTAGCCCCTAACATTTTGCTTGAATCGTAGAGTCGAGTAAAATCTCGATCATAAAAATCAATCCATAAATTCTTCGGATTTCCATAATACTTTCCTCAAGGTATTTATATCTTGCACAGGGATAATGGTAGATGGGGCTGGTTCATCTGATGGATCAGGTACCCGTTAACTGCTCTTGTGGCAAACCCGCAAAAACCTACTTCAAGGTCAAGTCCCTGGACTATACCTCGGGATACTGGCGTAATTCGACATGCGCCGCTTAAGGTCTTACCATGAGCCGAATTCCAGTTATATTTTATCGAGTACCTAACGCGTCCACTAGGATTTTTCTTCGCGTCTGTTGACACGGATAAAGTAGTAGAGCGCAGTTGGGTGCGATACCACGCCACTCAGGACGGATCCTGGGGACTTACCTTCGTAAAATATTACGGCATCCAGAGTTTTCAGCGCGGCAGATGCGCTCTGGGAATATATTGTTGAGTGCCTTTGTCGGCTGCTGGAGTTGCTAATTTCTTCGAGTTGGTTAATGATAATATCTTGATCTCCCGATGGGAGTACATGACGAGTTATATGTTACTCGAAGATGTACGACGATAATTCCTAGCCTTATATTTTGTCTTGTCATCCAGTTGTTTCTTCTCCTCCTCATGTTTCATCGGGTGCGCGACCAGCGCTCCCGATGGGAGTAGCCCTCGATGCTACAACCAAGTGCTTGTACTTGGGTGTAGGCTCAACTTATATTATCTATCCATTCTATATTTTTAAGTCAAACTTTTTGCTCCCTTTCTTTCTTTATTTCATCGGGTGCGCCACCAGCGCTTCCGATGGGAGTAGCCCCCGAGGCTACAGTCAAGTGTTTGCACTTGGTTGTAGGCTCAACTTTTGCTACTTTGACCAACTCTATATTTTTGGCTTTCAACCTTATTTTCTTATCAGAAGTATATACAATGCTTCTGATAAGAGTAGCCCCCGAGCATATGGACAAATACTTTCATTTGATCATAGGCTCCCGAAGTTTCTCTACTTGGAAGACTCGAAGATTTGTTGTCGCTATCTTTTAATGAAAATGCCCGAAGATTTCTCGAATGACGTCGGTACGGACGATAACCACGATACCCATCTTGGAAAGCCGCGACTCCTGCCAACTCACTGTGTTGTGGGTCCAAAGTTCTGCGCCATCGACACGTCGCGCAAGTGGGTGACACACGTCCTCCGTAACTTCAGGCACGCGCGGAGTAATTTCCGTCCAATAACTTTCCAATGATAAGACCTTTTTACCCTTTGGACACGCGTAGGGCTTGGAATGCTTCCTCTTTTCATCCAACGGCTTGGCGGATCAGCTTCCCTCTATAAGTTCACTGTGTCGTCCTCGTTCGTCCCCTTCGTTGCGCCGCACATCTGCTCCTTCTCTCTCTCCGCCATTGCCGTCCCTTTGAGCTCCTCGCGCACTTGCTGTTTTTGCTGCTACCTACTGCATGCCTCGCACCAAGCGCTGCACATTGATACGTCTCCGACGTATCGATAATTTCTTATGTTTCATGCCACATTATTGATGATATCTACATGTTTTATGCATACTTTATGTCATATTTATGCATTTTCCGGCACTAACCTATTAACGAGATGCCGAAGAGCCGATTGTCGTTTTCTCGCTGTTTTTGGTTTCAGAAATCCTAGTAAGGAAATATTCTCGGAATTGGACGAAATCAACGCCCAGGGTCCTATTTTTGCACGAAGCTTCCAGAAGACCGGAGGACTTACGAAGTGGGGCCACGAGGTGGCGACACAACAGGGCGGCGCGGCCCAGGTCCTGGCCGCGCGGCCCTGGTGTGTGGGCCCCTCGTGACGCCCCTTTACCTGCCCTTCCGCCTACATATAGTCTTCATCGCGAAAACCCCAGTACCGAGAGCCACGATACGGAAAACCTTCCAGAGACGCCGCCGCCGCCAATCCCATCTCGGGGGATTCAGGAGATCGCCTCCGGCACCCTGCCGGAGAGGGGAATCATCTCCCGGAGGACTCTTCACCGCCATGGTCGCCTCCGGAGTGATGAGTGAGTAGTTCACCCTGGACTATGGGTCCATAGCAGTAGCTAGATGGCCGTCTTCTCCTTATGTGCTTCATTGTCGGATCTTGTGAGCTGCCTAACATGATCAAGATCATCTATCTGTAATGCTATATGTTGTGTTTGTTGGGATCCGATGGATAGAGAATACTATGTTATGTTGATTATCAATCTATTACCTATGTGTTGTTTATGATCTTTCATGCTCTCCGTTATTAGTAGAGGCTCTGGCCAAGTTTTTACTCTTAACTCCAAGAGGGAGTATTTATGCTCGATAGTGGGTTCATGCCTCCATTAAATCTGGGACAAGTGATGGAAAGTTCTAAGGTTGTGGATGTGCTGTTACCACTAGGGATAAAACATTGATGCTATGTCCGAGGATGTAGTTATTGATTACATTACGCACCATACTTAATGCAATTGTCCGTTGTTTGCAACTTAATACCTGGAAGGGGTTCGGATGATAACTCGAAGGTGGACTTTTTAGGCATAGATGCATGCTCGGATAGCGGTCTATGTACTTTGTCGTAATGCCCAATTAAATCTCACTATACTCATCATATCATGTATGTGCATGGTCATGCCCTCTCTATTTGTCAATTGCTCAACCGTAATTTGTTCACCCAACATGCTATTTATCTTATGGGAGAGACACCTCTAGTGAACTCGTGGACCCCGGTCCATTCTTTTACATCGAATACAATCTCATCGCAATACTTGTTCTATTGTTTTCTCGCAAACAATCATCATCCACACTATACATCTAATCCTTTGTTACAGCAAGTCGATGAGATTGACAACCTCATTGTTTCGTTGGGGCAAAGTACTTTGGTTGTGTTGTGCAGGTTCCACGTTGGCGCCGGAATCCCTGGTGTTGCGCCGCACTACATCCCGCCGCCATCAACCTTCGACGTGCTTCTTGACTCCTACTGGTTCAATAAACCTTGGTTTCTTACTGAGGGAAACTTGCTGCTGTACGCATCACACCTTTCACTTGGGGTTCCCAACGGGCGTGTGCTTTACGCGTCATCAAGCTAAATTTCTGGCGCCGTTGCCGGGGAGATCAAGACACGCTGCAAGGGGAGTCTCCACAATCCAATATCTTTACTTTGTTTTTGTCTTGCTTTATTTATTTACTACTTTGTTTGCTGCATTATATCAAAACACAAAAAAATTAGTTGCTAGCTTTACTTTATTTACTATCTTGCACTCTATATCAAAAACACAAAAAAATTAGTTACTTGCATTTATTTTATCTAGTTTTCTTTATTTACTACTGCTAAAATGGGTACTCCTGAAAATACTAAGTTGTGTGACTTCACAACCACAAATAATAATGATTTCTTATGCACACCTATTGCTCCACCTGCTACTACAGCAGAATTCTTTGAAATTAAACCTCGCTTTATCGAATCTTGTTATGCGAGAGCAATTTTCCGGTGTTAGTTCCGATGATGCTCGCTGCCCATCTCAATAATTTTGTTGAATTGTGTGAAATGCAAAAGTATAAAGATGTAGATGGTGACATTATAAAATTAAAATTGTTTCCTTTCTCATTAAGAGGAAAAGCTAAAGATTGGTTGCTATCTCTACCTAAGAATAGTAATGATTCATGGACTAAATGCAAGGATGCTTTTATTGGTAGATATTATCCCCCTGCTAAAATTATATCTTTGAGGAGTAGCATAATGAATTTTAAACAATTGGATAATGAGCATGTTGCACAAGCTTGGGAAAGAATGAAATCTTTGGTTAAAAATTGCCCAACCCATGGATCGACTACTTGGATGATCATCCAAACCTTTTATGCAGGATCGAACTTTTCTTCGCGGAACCTATTGGATTCAGCTGCTGGAGGTACCTTTATGTCCATCACTCTTGGTGAAGCAACAAAGCTTCTTGATAATATGGTGATTAATTATTCTGAATGGCACACGGAAAGAGCTCCACAAGGTAAGAAGGTAAATTCTGTCGAAGAAACCTCTTCCTTGAGTGATAAGATTGATGCTATTATGTCTATGCTTGTGAATGATAGGACTAATGTTGATCCTAATAATGTTCCGTTAGCTTCATTGGTTGCCCAAGAAGAACATGTTGATGTAAACTTCATTAAAAATAATAATTTCAACAACAATGCTTATCGGAACAATTCTAGTAATAACTATAAGCCATATCCTTATAATAATGGTAACGGTTCTGGTAATTCTTATGGGAATTCTTACAACAATAATAGGAACACACCCCCTGGACTTGAAGCTATGCTTAAAGAATTTATTAGTACACAAACTGCTTTTAACAAATCTGTTGAAGAAAAGCTTGGGAAAATTGATATACTTGCTTCTAAAGTCGATAGTCTTGTTGCTGATGTTGATCTTTTGAAATCGAAAGTTATGCCTAATGAAAATCATAATAATAAAATTGTTACTACAGCAAATGCCATCCAAGTTAGAATTAATGAGAATATAAGATTGATGGCCGAATTGCATGCTAGGTGGGAAAGAGAAGAAAATGAAAAACTGGCTAAAGAGAAAAATGTAGCTAAAGTTTGGACTATTACCACCACTAGTAATGTTAATGCTCCACATGTTGCTGCACCTCCTACTAATAATGGTAAAATAATTGGTGTTGGCAATGTTTCCACTTCTAATGCAAAGCCCGCAAAACTGCTGAAACCGCTAAAACCGCTCGAAACCGCTCGTGATAAAACTGCTGAATTTTTTTCCAACATTGGGGATGATGATCCCATTGCTTTAGATTATAATGATCTGGATATTGATGATTGTCACATCTCTGAAGTTATAAATTTCTTACAAAAACTTGCTAAGAGTCCTAATGCTAGTGCTATAAACTTGGCTTTCACAAAACATATTACAAATGCTCTCATAAAAGCTAGAGAAGAGAAACTAGAACGTGAAGCTTCTATTCCTAGGAAGCTAGAGGATGGTTGGGAGCCCATCATTAATATGAAGGTCAATGACTTTGATTGTAATGCTTTATGTGATCTTGGTGCAAGTATTTCCGTTATGCCTAAGAAAATTTATGATATGCTTGACTTGCCACCATTGAAAAATTGTTATTTGGATGTTAATCTTGTTGATAATGCTATAAAGAAACCTTTGGGGAGATTTGATAATGTTCGCATTACCGTTAACAATAACCTTGTCCCCGTTGATTTTGTTGTCTTGGATATTGAACGCAATGCATCCTGTCCCATTATATTGGGAAGACCTTTTCTTCGAACTATTGGAGCTATCATTGATATGAAGGAAGGAAATATTAGATATCAATTTCCTCTCAAGAAAGGTATGGAACACTTCCCTAGAAATAGAATGAAGTTACCTTTTGATTCTATTATTAGAACAAGTTATGATGTTGATACTTCATCTCTTGATAATACTTGATATACACTTTCTGCGCCTAGCTGAAAGGCGTTAAAAAAAGCGCTTATGGGAGACAACCCATATTTTTACTATAGTATTTTTATTTTATATTTGAGTCTTGGAAGTTGTTTACTACTGTAGCAACCTCTCCTTATCTTAGTTTTGTGCATTGTTGTGCCAAGTAAAGTCTTTGATAGTAAGGTTTATACTAGATTTGGATTACTCGCGCGTAAACATGATTTCTTTGCTCGTCACGAATCTGGGCCTAATTCTCCGTAGGTAACTCAGAAAATTATGCCAATTTATGTGAGTGATCCTCAGATACGTACGCAACTTTCATTCAATTTGAGCATTTTCATCTGAGCAAGTATGGTGCCTCAATAAAATTCGTCTTTATGAACTGTTCTGTTTTGACAGATTCTGCCTTTTATTTCGCATTGCCTGTTTTGATATGCTTGATGAATTTTTCTATTCCATTGACTTTCAGTAGCTTTGTGCAATGTCCAGAAGTGTTAAGAATGATTATTCACCTCTGAAACATGTAAATTTTAATTGTGCACTAACCCTCTAATGAGTTGTTTTGAGTTTGGTGTGGAGGATGTTTTCAAGGATCGAGAGAGGGAGATGATACAATATGATCAAGGAGAGTGAAAGCTCTAAGCTTGGGGATGCCCCGGTGGTTCACCCCTGCATATTTCAAGAAGACTCAAGCGTCTAAGCTTGGGGATGCCCAAGGCATCCCCTTCTTCATCGACAACATTATCAGGTTCCTCCCCTGAAACTATATTTTTATTCCATCACATCTTATGTGTTTTGCTTGGAGCGTCGGTTTGTTTTTGTTTTTGTTTTGTTTGAATAAAATGGATCCTAGCATTCATTGTGTGGGAGAGAGACACGCTCCGCTGTTGCATATGGACAAATATGTCCTTAGGCTTTACTCATAGTATTCATGGCGAAGGTTGAATCTTCTTCGTTAAATTGTTATATGGTTGGAATCGGGAAATGCTACATATAGTAATTCTAAAATGTCTGTAATAATTTGATACTTGGCAATTGTTGTGCTCATGTTTAAGCTCTTGCATCATATACTTTTCACCTATTAATGAAGAAATACATAGAGCTTGCTAAAATTTGGTTTGCATAATTGGTCTCTCTAAAGTCTAGATAATTTCTAGTATTGAGTTTGAACAACAAGGAAGACGGTGTAGAGTCTTATAATGTTTACAATATGTCTTTTATGTGAGTTTTGCTGCACCGGTTCATCCTTGTGTTTGTTTCAAATAACCTTGCTAGCCTAAGCCTTGTATCGAGAGGAAATACTTCTCATGCATCCAAAATCCTTGAGCCAACCACTATGCCATTTGTGTCCACCATACCTACCTACTACATGGTATTTCTCCGCCATTCCAAAGTAAATTGCTTGAGTGCTACCTTTAAAATTTCCATTCTTTACCTTTGCAATATATAGCTCATGGGACAAATAGCTTAAAAACTATTGTGGTATTGAATATGTACTTATGCACTTTATCTCTTATTAAGTTGCTTGTTGTGCGATAACCATGTTCCCGGGGACGCCATCAACTACTCTTTGTTGAATATCATGTGAGTTGCTATGCATGTTCGTCTTGTCCGAAGTAAGGGAGATTTACCACTCATTTAATGGTTAGAGCATGCATAATGTTAGAGAAGAACATTGGGCCGCTAACTAAAGCCATGATCCATGGTGGAAGTTTCAGTTTTGGACATATATCCTCAATCTCATATGAGAACATTAATTGTTGCTACATGCTTATGCATTAAAGAGGAGTCCATTATCTGTTGTCTATGTTGTCCCGGTATGGATGTCTAAGTTGAGAATAATCAAAAGCGAGAAATCCAATGCGAGCTTTCTCCTTAGACCTTTGTACAGGCGGCATAGAGGTACCCCTTTGTGACACTTGGTTAAAACATGTGTATTGCGATGACAATCCCGGTAATCCAAGCTAATTAGGACAAGGTGCGGGCACTATTAGTATACTATGCATGAGGCTTGCAACTTGTAAGATATAATTTACATAACACATATGCTTTATTACTACCGTTGACAAAATTGTTTCTTGTTTTCAAAACCAAAGCTCTAGCACAAATATAGCAATCAATGCTTCCCTCTGCGAAGGGCCTTTCTTTTACTTTTATGTTGATTCAGTTCACCTATCTCTCTCCACCTCAAGAAGAAAACACTTGTGTGAACTGTGCATTGATTCCTACATACTTGCATATTGCGGGCATTGATTTCTACATTGACAATATCCATGAGATATACATGTTATAAGTTGAAAGCAACCGCTGAAACTTAATCTTCCTTTGTGTTGCTTCTATACCTTTACTTTGATTTATTGCTTTATGAGTTAACTCTTATGCAAGACTTATTGATGCTTGTCTTGAAAGTACTATTCATGAAAAGTCTTTGCTTTATGATTCATTTGTTTACTCATGTCATTACCATTGTTTTGATCGCTGCATTCATTACATATGCTTACAATAGTATGATCAAGGTTATGATGGCATGTCACTCCAGAAATTATCTTTGTTATCGTTTACTCGCTCGGGACGAGCAGGAACTAAGCTTGGGGATGCTGATACGTCTCCGACGTATCGATAATTTCTTATGTTCCATGCCACATTATTGATGATATCTACATGTTTTATGCATACTTTATGTCATATTTATGCATTTTCCGGCACTAACCTATTAACGAGATGCCGAAGAGCCGATTCTGTCGTTCTGCTGTTTTTGGTTTCGAAATCCTAGTAAGGAAATATTCTCGGAATTGGACGAAATCAAGGCCCAGGGTCCTATTTTTGCACGAAGCTTCCAGAAGACCGGAGGACTTACGAAGTGGGGCCACGAGGTGGCGACACAACAGGGCGGCGCGGCCCAGGTCCTGGCCGCGCGGCCCTGGTGTGTGGGCCCCTCGTGACGCCCCTTTACCTGCCCTTCCGCCTACATATAGTCTTCGTCGAGAAACCCCCAGTACCGAGAGCCACGTTACGGAAAACCTTCCACAGACGCCGCCGCCGCCAATCCCATCTCGGGGGATTCAGGAGATCGCCTCCGGCACCCTGCCGGAGAGGGGAATCATCTCCCGGAGGACTCTTCACCGCCATGGTCGCCTCCGGAGTGATGAGTGAGTAGTTCACCCCTGGACTATGGGTCCATAGCAATAGCTAGATGGTCGTCTTCTCCTTATGTGCTTCATTGTCGGATCTTGTGAGCTGCCTAACATGATCAAGATCATCTATCCGTAATGCTATATGTTGTGTTTGTTGGGATCCGATGGATAGAGAATACTATGTTATGTTGATTATCAATCTATTACCTATGTGTTGTTTATGATCTTGCATGCTCTCCGTTATT
Source organism: Lolium rigidum (assembly GCF_022539505.1). NCBI lineage: Eukaryota > Viridiplantae > Streptophyta > Magnoliopsida > Poales > Poaceae > Lolium > Lolium rigidum. Next base: position 137,836,986 of record NC_061511.1, read on the forward strand.
AGTAGAGGCTCTGGCCAAGTTTTTACTCTTACCTCCAAGAGGGAGTATTTATGCTCGATAGTGGGTTCATGCCTCCATTAAATCTGGGACAGTGACAGAAAGTTCTAAGGTTGTGGATGTGCTGTTGCCACTAGGGATAAAACATTGATGCTATGTCCGAGGATGTAGTTATTGATTACATTACGCACCATACTTAATGCAATTGTTTGTTGTTTGCAACTTAATACTGGAAGGGGTTCGGATGATAACCTCGAAGGTGGACTTTTTAGGCATAGATGCATGCTCGGATAGCGGTCTATGTACTTTGTCGTAATGCCCAATTAAATCTCACTATACTCATCATATCATGTATGTGCATGGTCATGCCCTCTCTATTTGTCAATTGCCCAACCGTAATTTGTTCACTCAACATGCTATTTATCTTATGGGAGAGACACCTCTAGTGAACTCGTGGACCCCGGTCCATTCTTTTACATCGAATACAATCTACTCGCAATACTTGTTCTACTCGTTTTCTCGCAAACAATCATCATCCACACTATACATCTAATCCTTTGTTACAGCAAGCCGGTGAGATTGACAACCTCACTGTTTCGTTGGGGCAAAGTACTTTGGTTGTGTTGTGCAGGTTCCACGTTGGCGCCGGAATCCCTGGTGTTACGCCGCACTACATCCCGCCGCCATCAACCTTCGACGTGCTTCTTGACTCCTACTGGTTCGATAAACCTTAGTTTCTTACTGAGGGAAACTTGCTGCTGTACGCATCACACCTTCCACTTGGGGTTCCCAACGGGCGTGTGCTTTACGCGTCATCACACATCCCGCGCCCCTGACGCCAGCAAACCCATGGAGAAGGCCAAGATCTCCGGGTGGGAGCGCTCGAAGATAACTGCCCAGGACCACAAGATGCTGAAGAAGTTGGGCATGTTTGACCAAGAATTCGTGCGCTTTCTTGGTGATGAGAGCACTCCGCACCCTCCCATCAACTTCCGGGTAACATTCGTTGATTTCCTCTTCCGTGGCCTTGATACGTCTCCAACGTATCTATAATTTCTGATGTTCCATGCTAGTTTTATGGCAATACCTACATGTTTTGCTCAAACTTTATAATGATTTTATGCATTTTCCGGGACTAACCTATTAACAAGATGCCGAGGTGCCAGTTCCTGTTTTCTGCTGTTTTTGGTTTCAGAAATCCTACACAGGAAATATTCTCGGAATTGGACGAAACAAAAGCCAAACCTCCTATTTTACCGAGACGGACCCAGAACACCGAAGGAGAGATGGAGAGGGGCCAAGGGGGCCCCACACCACCTGGCGGCGCGACCAAGAGGGGGGGCACGCCCATCTATGGGGTGGGCCCCTCGGGACCCCTCCGACGCCGCCCTTTCGCCTATATAATCCTCCAGATGCGAAAACCCTAAAGCACCCGACGATATTCCACGAAGAGTTCCGTAGCCGCCGCCATCGCGAAGACAAGTTTCGGGGGACAGAAGTCTCTGTTCCGGCACGCCGCCGGGACGGGGAATTGCCCCCGGAGTCATCTCCATCGACACCACCGCCATCTTCATCGCCGTTGCTCGTCTCCCATGATGAGGAGGGAGTAGTTCTCCCCGAGGCTAAGGGCTCTACCGGTAGCTATGTGGTTCATCTCTCTCTCCCATGGTGTGATCTTTATGTGATCATGAGCTTTGTATCACTATTAATCTATGTGCTACTCTAGTGATGTTATTAAAGTAGTCTATTCCTCCTCCATGATGTAAAGTTGACGAGTGTGTGCATCATGTAGTACTTGGCGTAGGTTATGATTGTAATCTCTTGTAGATTATGAAGTTAACTATTACTATGATAGTATTGATGTGATCTATTCCCCCTTTCATAGCTATTGGTGACAGTGTGTATGCTATGTTAGTACTCGGTCTAAATTGCAGCGGTCTATTATGCACTCTAGAGGTTACTTTAATATGAACTCCGGACGTTGTGGAGCTTGTTTACTCCGGCTTGAGGTGTGCTTTTATAGCCCTACACAATGAATGGTGTTTGTTATCCAACAAGAGAGTGTTTGAAAGTAGCACAAGTGAAGAGAAGTTATTTATTTATGTGATCATTGTTGAGAGTGTCCACTAGTGAAAGTATGATCCCTAGGCCTTGTTTCTAAGCATTGAAACCCCGTTTCCAACAAGTTCTGCTACATGTTTGCTTGCTGCCATTTTTATTTCAGATTGCAATTACTACTTACAATCATCCATATTACTTGTATTTCACTATCTCTTCGCCGAACTAGTGCACCTATACATCTGACAAGTGTATTAGGTGTATTGGGGACACAAGAGACTTCTTGTATCTTAATTACAGGGTTGCTTGAGAGGGATATCTTTGACCTCTACCTCCCCGAGTTCGATAAACCTTGGGTGATTCACTTAAGGGAAACTTGCTGATGTTCTACAAACCTCTGCTCTTGGAGGCCCAACACCGTCTACGGGAATAGAAGCGTGCGTAGACATCAAGCTATTTTCTGGCGCCGTTGCCGGGGAGGTAAGGTAAAAGGTATTCACATCCTCCGACTACTAAGCTATTTCCTAGCACTGTTGCCTGTGTGTGAGTGCTCGAAGTTATTTCCTTTAGATCCTGCAATTGCATCTTTTTGTTTCTTGTTTTTATTTTTCACTAGTTAGGCTTAATGGAAAACAACAACAAAATTATAGATCTTTATGAACTTTATATTGAATTAGGACATGATGTGTTTGAAGAGAGAATTAAAAAACCCATGGAACTTTGTTTGCAAAATAGTTGTAGCAATGTTATTAGCATGAACTCTTTGAACACTATTATTGCTAATGCTATGGAAGAATTTAAGCTTGGGGAAGCTGGTTGTGATATTTTTAGTCCCCCAAGTTTTGAGGAGAAAATTTTCTTTGATGATACTTTGCCTCCCATTTATGATGATTATAATGGTAGTGGCATTTTGGTGCCACCTACTATGGAGGATAAAGTTTATTATGATTATACCATGCCTGCAATTTATGATGATTACAATGATGGTTGTGATAGTTTTACTCCCACTATTACTAATAAAATTGATTATGCTTATGTGGAGAGTAATGATACTTTTATGCATGTGAATAAGAATTCTTTATGTGATAGTTATATTGTTGAGTTTGTTCATGATGCTATTGGAAATTATTATGAGAGAGGAAAATATGGTTGTAGAAATTTTCATGGTACTAAAACACCTCTCTACATGCTGAACATTTTGAAGTTACTCGTGTTTTATCTTCCTATGCTTGCCACTTTGTTCTTCATGAATTTATTTGTGTACAAGATTCCTATGCATAGGAAGCAGGTTAGGCTTAAATTTGTTTCATATTTGCTTTTTGATGCTCTCTTTGCTTCAACTCTCATCCTTATGTCAGCATCATTAAAATTACTGAGCCCATCTTAATGGCTATAAAGAAAGCACTTCTTGGGAGATAACCCATGTTTTTATTTTGCTACTGTTTTGTTGTGTCTTGGAAGTTTTTACTAATGTAGCAACCTCTCCTTATCTTTATTTTATTGCATTGTTGTGCCAAGTAAAGTCTTTGATAGAAGGTTGATACTAGATTTGGATTTCTGCGCAGAAACAGATTTTTAGCTGTCACGAATTTGAGCTGTTCTCTCTGTAGGAGAATCTAAAAGTTCTGTAAAAATTCATGAGTAATCCTCAGATATCTACTCAACTTTCATTCAATTTGAGCTTCTTCATCTGAGCATGTTAAGTGCCTCGAAAAAATTCGTCTTTACGGACTGTTCTGTTTTGACAGATTCTGCCTTTTATTTCGCATTGCCTCTTTTACTGTGTTTGAGTGGATTTCTTTGCTCCATTAAATTTCAGTAACCTTGGGTAATGTGCAGAAGTGTTGGGAATGATTGTGTCCTCTCTGAACGTGTGAATTTTTGATTATGCACTAACCCTCTAATGAGATTGTTTTGAGTTTGGTGTGAAGGAAGTTTTCAAGGATCAAGAGAGGAGGATGATATGATATGATCAAGAAGAGTGAAAAGTCTAAGCTTGGGGATGCCCCCGTGGTTCATCCCTACATATTTCAAGAAGACTCAAGCATCTAAGCTTGGGAATGCCCAAGGCATCCCCTTCTTCATCGACAACTTATCAGGTCACCTCCAGTGAAACTATATTTTTATTCCGTCACATCTTATGTGCTTTACTTGGAGCGTCTGTGTGCTTTTATTTTTGTTTGTGTTTGAATAAATTCGGATCCTAGCAATCCATGTGTGGTAGAGAGACACGCTCCGCTTTTCATTTGAACACTTGTGTTCTTCGTTTTACTTTAATATTCATGGCTAAAGTTGAAAGCCGCCTCATTGCTATTTGGTTGGAAACAGAAAATGTTTCATGTGGTAATTGGTATATGGTCTTGAATAATTTGATACTTGGCAATTTTTTTGAGCTCTCAATTAGATCATGTTTAAGCTCTTGCATCATGTAGTTTGAACCTATTAGTGGAGAATTACTGTAGAGCTTGTTGAAATTTGGTTTGCATGATTGGTCTCTCTAAAGTCTAGATATTTTCTGGTAAAAGTGTTTGAACAACAAGGAGACAGTGTAGAGTCTTATAATGCTTGCAATATGTTCTTATGTAAGTTTTGCTGTACCGGTTCATACTTGTGTTTGCTTCAAACAACCTTGCTAGCCAAAGCCTTGTACTGAGAGGGAATGCTTCTCGTGCATCCAAAACCTTGAGCCAAAACTTATGCCATTTGTGTCCACCATAACTACCTACTATGTGGTATTTCTCTGCCATTCCAAGTAAATTGCTTGCGTGCTACCTTTAAAATTTCATTCCTTGTCTTTGCAATACATAGCTCATGGGAAAATAGCTTAAAAACTATTGTGGTATTGAATATGTCGCTTATGTATCTTATTTCTTATAAGTTGCTTGTTGAGCGGTAACCATGTTTCTGGGGACGCCATCAACTGTTACACCTTTGTTGAATATCATGTGAGTTGCTATGCATGTTCGTCTTGTATGAAGTAAGGGTGATTTGTCATGATTAAATGGTTTGAGTATGCATATTGTTAGAGAAGAACGAACATTGGGCCGCCAACCAAAGCCATGTATCATGGTGGAAGTTTCAGCTTGGACATTAATCCTCAAATCTCTTATGAGAATATTATCTGTTGTTGAATGCTTAAGCATTAAAGAGGAGTCCATTATATGTTTTCTATGTTGTCCCGGTATGGATGTCCTCAAGTTGAGGTTTATCAAAAACGAGAAATCAAATGCGATTTATCTCCTTGGACCTTTGTACAGGTGGCATAGAGGTACCCCTTTGTGACACTTGGTTGAAACATATGTAATGCAATGATAATCCATGGAAATCCGAGCTAATTAGGACAAGGTGCGAGCACTATTGGTATTCGATGCATGAGGCTTGCAACTTATAGGATGTTTTATGCATAACACATATGAATTAGTACTACCGTTGACAAAATTGTTTCCATGTTTTCAAAATAAAAAGCTCTAGCACATAAGTAATCCCTCCTTCCCTCTGCGAAGGGCCTTTCTTTTACTTTATGTTGAGTCAGTTTACCTACTTCTTTCTATCTTAGAAGCAAACACTTGTGTCAACTGTGTTCATTGATTCTTACATACTTGCTTATTTGCATTCATCATATTACTTTGTGTTGACAATTATCCATGAGATATACATGTTGAAGTTGAAAGCAACTGCTGAAACTTATATCTTCCTTTGTGTTGATTCAAGACCTTCTATTAAGAATCTATTGCTTTATGAGTTAACTCTTATGCAAGACTTATTGATGCTTGTCTTGAAAGTACTATTCATGAAAAGTCTTTGCTATATGATTCAGTTGTTTAGTCATTATCTTTACCATTGCCCTGAATCACTTCAGTCATCTCATATGCTTTACGATAGTATTGATCAAGATTATGATAGTAGCATGTCACTTCAGAAATTATCCTTGTTATCGTTTACCTACTCGAGGGCGAGTAGGAACTAAGCTTGGGGATGCTTGATACGTCTCCAACGTATCTATAATTTCTGATGTTCCATGCTAGTTTTATGACAATACCTACATGTTTTGCTCACACTTTATAATGATTTTATGCATTTTCCGGGACTAACCTATTAACAAGATGCCGAGGTGCCAGTTCCTGTTTTCTACTGTTTTTGGTTTCAGAAATCCTACACAGGAAATATTCTCGGAATTGGACGAAACAAAAGCCAAACCTCCTATTTTACCGAGACGGACCCAGAACACCGAAGGAGAGATGGAGAGGGGCCAAGGGGGCCCCACACCACCTGGCGGCGCGACCAAGAGGGGGGGCGCGCCCAGCTATGGGGTGGGCCCCTCGGGACCCCTCCGACGCCGCCCTTTCGCCTATATAATCCTCCAGATGCGAAAACCCTAAAGCACCCGACGATATTCCACGAAGAGTTCCGTAGCCGCCGCCATCGCGAAGACAAGTTTCGGGGGACAGAAGTCTCTGTTCTGGCACGCCGCTGGGACGGGTAATTGCCCCCGGAGTCATCTCCATCGACACCACCGCCATCTTCATCGCCGTTGCTGTCTCCCATGATGAGGAGGGAGTAATTCTCCCCCGAGGCTAAGGGCTCTACCGGTAGCTATGTGGTTCATCTCTCTCTCCCATGGTGTGATCTTTATGTGATCATGAGCTTTGTATCACTATTAATCTATGTGCTACTCTAGTGATGTTATTAAAGTAGTCTATTCCTCCTCCATGATGTAAAGTTGACGGTGTGTGCATCCGATGACCCACAAGTATAGGGGATCGCAATGAGTCTTCGAGGGAAGTATTACCCAATTTATTGATTCGACACAAGGGGAGACAAAGAATACTTGAAAGCCTTAACGCGAGTTG
>NC_061511.1:137843990-137858904 GCF_022539505.1 Lolium rigidum
CGTTAGTCCGTGTTAGTTGCATCCAAAATACACAAATTAGAGGCAAAACAATAGCAAAAGTGTTCGGGAAAGTAGATACGTTTTGGACGTATCAGCATCATGTAGTACTTGGCGTAGGTTATAATTGTAATCTCTTGTACATTATGAAGTTAACTATTACTATGATAGTATTGATGTGATCTATTCCCCCTTTCATAGCTATTGGTGACAGTGTGTATGCTATGTTAGTACTCGGTCTAAATTGCAGCGGTCTATTATGCACTCTAGAGGTTACTTTAATATGAACTCCGGACGTTGTGGAGCTTGTTTACTCCGGCTTGAGGTGTGCTTTTATAGCCCTACACAATGAATGGTGTTTGTTATCCAACAAGAGAGTGTTTGAAAGTAGCACAAGTGAAGAGAAGTTATTTATTTATGTGATCATTGTTGAGAGTGTCCACTAGTGAAAGTATGATCCCTAGGCCTTGTTTCTAAGCATTGAAACCCCGTTTCCAACAAGTTCTGCTACATGTTTGCTTGCTGCCATTTTTATTTCAGATTGCAATCACTACTTACAATCATCCATATTACTTGTATTTCACTATCTCTTCGCCGAACTAGTGCACCTATACATCTGACAAGTGTATTAGGTGTGTTGGGGACACAAGAGACTTCTTGTATCTTAATTGCAGGGTTGCTTGAGAGGGATATCTTTGACCTCTACCTCGCTGAGTTCGATAAACCTTGGGTGATTCACTTAAGGGAAACTTGCTGCTGTTCTACAAACCTCTGCTCTTGGAGGCCCAACACTGTCTACAGGAATAGAAGCGTGCGTAGACATCAGGCCTTTCTGTCCCCCTCCATGAATTTCTTCGCGGTTTGCTTTTCATCTATGAGATTCAGCTGCACCAGCTGACCCCCAACTCCATTCTGCGCATTTCTATCTTTATCACTCTCTGCGAGTGTTTCCTTGGCATCCACCCTCACTGGGGCCTTTGGAAACGTATCTTCTACCTCCGGTGCAACAACTCAAAAAACGTCGCCTACAATGTAGGTGGCGTTGTTATATGCGTTCGCCCGGATGTCGACTATTTTGATGTCAAATTCGCCTACTTGGTCCAAGGTTGGCGCAAAAAGTGGCTTTACATAGAGGATGAATCTTCTGTCGGCCAAGAATATGACATTGCGCCCTTTGACGCCGACGAGGAAATTCAGAGGCGCAGATCTTGGGATGTTGAAGCAACTGCCAAAGAAAAGGCGGCTACAGAAGCCCTGATCACCCGCGTCCATGAGCTCCAAAACACTAATGGAGCCAAAATATCTGGTGTACATATTATTTCATATTTTCTGCGCATTCGCATTTGCCTCTTCAGGCCCGAAAAATCCCATGTGGATCAGTGGATGTATTCGGGTTCGGAAGATTCTGATAGAGTCCCTGCCGAGCTTCCTCTGAAGGACTTGGAGAAACTTGTCCGCCGTTTTACTTTGTTGAGCAAGAATAACGAAGTTCCTTCTTCCTGTCGCGTGGTGCCCTTCAATGGTAGCCACACTCTTCCCGAAGTAAGTAGCCTTTCTTTGAGTTTCTTAACTATTTTTTTGACTTCTACTTCCTTGTATGCTCACTTTCTTTGTCTTTTTCTTGTTTTGCGCTCTGTAGGGATACCAAATTCTATCTTCTCTTCCCCCCTTCCTGAAGGTGGAGAGGTGGATGGTCGGGTAATTGTTGCCGATGATTCACAAAAATCTCTTCCTGAGAGTGAAGCCGCGGAATCCCAGAAATCCGCGGGTTCCTCCGAAAAAGAAACGAGGCCAGACCAACATTCTGAGTCTGGTCATTCCATCTCTCCCCCTTGCAACTTCTCGAGACGAGCGCAAGAGGAAGAGAGATGATGTCGAAGACTCCGGCGCATCTAAACTTGCCGGAGCAGCTGTCCAAGAATCTTCCCCCGGGGAAGGAAGATGTATTCGACCCTTTCGCCGATGCTGGTGCCATTGGCTCGTAAGTCGCTCTTTTCTATACTTGTCTATTTGTCTTGTCCCTCACAACTCTCATGTTTTTGTTTTTCTTTTATATTGACAGAGCTGACGAAGAAGAAGAGGAACCCGCCGCGCATGGGACAGCTCCTACGAGCACATCCAACGCGCTAGTTCTCTCCGAAAAACATCGTGCTACGACGGAATCATCGCCTCCCCCACCGCATAACTTGAAAGCACCAACAACTCCCGTACCTAGCCCCCGAGCGCCCCCAACGAAGAAAGCTAGGGTCGGGGCTGGTAACAAAGGAGACATTGCCACTGGGAGTACGTCATTTCCCCTTCTGGAATATGTAAGTTCCCTTTTCCTTGTTCACCTCCTCTTTTTTGCTTGTCGATTTTTTTATCTTATGATGATATATTTCGATATTGTCAACTTTTTGTACAACCCTTAATGAAGAATTTGATCGACCTGGGTTCCCAATTTATTGGATTCCGTGATGAAGCTGCTACTTTGAGAGGTAAAACATTGTGCTACTCTTAGTATGTTTCTTGTTTTCTTCATCTTCTAACAAGGATTCTTTGCCTTCCGATCTTTCCCTTTCAGAGGCGCTCCGCCGTGCCGAAGAACGCGCCGATGCACTGGAGGCCAGGCTGAAAATCAGCGAGAAAGCTGAGAAGGACTCCGTAGCTGTCGAGGGTCTCCGCCAGAGACTCAAGACCGCTAAGGATACTTTAAGCGACAAGGTGGCCCAGCAGATCGAGCGCGAAAATGCCATAGTGACGTGCCTCGAAACGCAGAACCGCATATTCACAAGTAACCCGTTACTTATCTCGCCCTTTTGCTTCTGCTTTTGTTCGTTTCTCTGATATTAACAAACTCGTGGTTCTCTCCAGCAGGGCGGATGGGTGAGGAGTATACCCTTCAGGAAGAATCCGATGATCACCTTATTAACACTCTCAACATTCTCGAGTTAAACTGCGACTTGGCGCGCACCAACATCTCTTCTGCACGGGCCGCGTTTAAGCGCTTCTTCCCCCACTTCTTCCCCAAGGAGACGCAGCCGGAAATCTTCTCCGAGCTCGCCCAACGCTTCCCGGCGATGGAAGATCCTCTTCTTACTTATCGTCAGGCTAGCCTGAAGATCGGATTCGAGGGGACGATTGCCTTGGTTAATACTAGCGGCCAGGAAGTTGACTGGATGAAAGCTGGCAGTCCTAAAGGCATGAACAAGGAGAAGTGGAAAGCTCTGGTGAAAAACGCCAAGCCTCCATCGAAGAAGATCATCGCTTTCCTTGACCCGACGTCCACTGCTTCTGCTAGCACTGCACGACCGGAGGTCAAGTAGACCAACCCGTGTTTTTCTTTATTTTCTCTTTTGTAGCTAGCGCCACCTTCTGTTGCTTCCGACGATTTGTAGGACTCGCTAGGAGTCGTCTTTTGTAAGATCTTGACTTGTGTAAATGTGCTAAAGTATGAATGGAAAAGCACCTTTTGCTGAGTAATTGATGCCGACCTTTCTTTTCTTCTAGTTTATATGTGATAACTATACCGAAGCTGCTGGGCCGTCCAATACTTCACCCGTCGTTTCTCATTCTGCAAGAACTGCTGTCGATGTTTTCCTGGATGATTCCTCGTGTGTTAACTCGATGCACCAGGAACTAGCCGATCTTCGACAGCAACTGCAAGCTATGAAAAAACAAGTTGTCACCATTATGGACCAATCTCGCAAATCCTCGGTTCGTGAACGGGCTGCCCTTTTTCAAGCGCATGAGGCTCTTGAATTGAAAGAATCTGCCAATGCCGATGCTTCCCGGGCTATCAAGCGCGAGAATTATATGCTTGATCTGATGACCGATGCAAGTCAAGATATGGCGGGTATGTTGTGTTGGAACTTTCCGCTTCTTTTTATATTATTCGTGTCCCTTCTCAAGCTGTGTTGCTTCTTCCTTGCTGCGTGCATGTTTCCTTGATGTTGTTGCCGAGGAACAATGGGTTAATTCGGGAGTCGAGGTCCTTCTTCAACTTTCCAAGGAGAATGATATTGACTTCTGGGCGGACGAGAGCCGCACTCGCCGAGTTGTTCAGTTCCAGGATCGAGCCGCTCAAGTCCGGGAGTTCCGCGGTTTCTTCGGCAGTACTTTGGCCATGATGTATAACGCTCTGTTTCCTCGAAACCCTCAGCCTGCGAACCTTACTGAGCTTATGAATAAGTTCAGGGATGTGGAGAGTATCCACAACTTTGTAAGAGCTCAGATGGTGGCCGGTGCTAAATTTTCTCTAATCTGGTTGAAGGTCTGCGACTCGAAATTAGACTTCAGCGGTGTTGTCGATGCTTTTTACCGCAAGACATTGAAGAGAAGGATAAACGTTGATAGACATAATGAGGTTGTATCGCCCGTAGCCGAGAAGATGATCGACAAACTTCTTCGGTTTGATGCTGCTTTCTTCAAGGAATTTTGGTATGACGACTCGACGCAGATTGCTTGTGCTGCAAAAGAAAGCATAACCATAGATAGATTCATGTAAGAGCTATTTTTCTCTTTTCTTGACACCTTTGATCTGAACGGTAGGATTGCATATATTCGTAAGTGGTGTATATTGTAACTTATCCTTGCGAGACTTGTGTAAAGCCAAGGCAAATTTTTATGTTGTTTTTTTTCCCTTCGAGCCCCCGAGTATCTCTGTTGGGATAATTTTTGTACGCGAGGTTTTATATGTTAACCAAAGCGTGTATATTGAAAAGTGCGCTGGGGTCGAATATATTGTAATTTTGTCGGATTCAAGCCCCCGAGCGTTGCTCAAGAAACAGGAGAAATATTTTTCATCACTATTTTTTATTCCAACCATGCTATGTTGCAGCATCGCAAGCCCGCCTCATTAAAAACCTTTCAGCCCCACTTCGTGCCCTGAAAGGAAAAGAGTGCATCTGAAAACTTGCGAGCTCTTCAGATACACTGTATGTTTATATGGACTTTTTTATAAGCGTAGAAACGTCGAAGCTGCGCCACGTTCCACGGGTTCGGCTCGTCTTTGCCTGTCTTCTTGTCCTTCAGCCTGTAAGCTCCTCCTGGTATTACCTCAGTGACTATGTATGGCTCCACCCATGGAGACTCGATTTTTTCATGGCTGTCTTGCTTGAGTCGAAGTACTAGATCACCAACTTCAAACGACCTGGGGCGCAGACGTCGACTATGATAGTTCTTGAGGTTTTCCTGGTACGTGGTTACTCTCGATAGTACCTCGTCTCTAGCTTCGTCGAATGCGTCCACATCATCTTCTAATGCCTTTCTCGAAGTTTCTTCATCGTACTCTGCGACCCTGGGAGAGTTATGCTCTATTTCTATCGGGAGCACCGCCTTGGCTCCGTGAACCAAGAAAAATGGAGTTTCTTGGGTCGCTGTGTTGGGTGTTGTTCGTATACTCCATACAACGTTGGGTAACTCATCAACCCAAGTGCGTCGTGCTTTCTCTAGTGTTGTCAGCAATCGTTTGCAGGTGATGTCGTTTGCTTTTTCGACTTGGTTTGATACCCACTTCTTCGCAGTACTCCTTAAATTCTCGAGAGGTAAAATTGTTGCCATTGTCCGTAATGATGCTGTTAGAGATGCCAAATCGAAAAACTATTCCCTTGATGAAGTTCACCGCTGATGCTACGTCTGCCGATGTTACTGGTATTGCTTCAGTCCACTTTGTAAACTTATCAACAACTACCAACAAATACACATGTCCTCCAAGCCAGGACTTGTGCAATTTTCCGACCATGTCTAGGCCCCATTGCGCGAAAGGCCGCGACAATGGTATAGGGCATTAATTCGGCTAATGGTGAGTGAGGCTTGGATGCAAACATCTGACAGGCTTCACAGGTGCGCACGATTTTCTTTGCATCTTCTATTGCTGATAGCCAATAAAATCCTGCCCGAAAAGCCTTGGCTACTATTGCTCGACTGCTTGCGTGGTGGCCACATATTCCCGCGTGTATATGTTTCAGTATGATTCGTCCTTCTTCGGGTGTGACGCACCTCTGCAATACTCCTGAGATGCTCCGCTTGTATAATTCTCCCTTGACCACGGTGAAGGCTTTGGATCGTCGAATAACTCGCCTTGCTTCAACTGGATCTTGAGGTATTTCCTTTCTCATGATATATGTCACGTACACCTGCATCCATGGAATTTCAGTCATCATGATTTCCTCTGGTTCTTCCTCATCATCTGATGCGTGAGTTTCTTGGGCTGTTGGAGCCCCCGAGTCTTTCTTGGCATTTTCTTTTTTTCTTCGACTACTTCGATGCCTTCTTCGCCTTGGTCGATCTCTCGCTTATCTCTTCCCAAAAGACCCCTGGTGGTATCGGGAGGCACTGCGAGCCGATGTTTGCCAAAACGTCGGCTTCATCATTGCTGAGCCTGCTGATGTGATTGACTTCGCAACCATCAAAGAGTTTTTCGAGTTCATTGTACACCTCCTTGTACGCTATCATGTTGTCATTGACAGCATCGCACTTGTTCACCTGCTGAGCTACCAACTGGAAATCGCCGAAGTTCTTTAGGCGAGTGGCGCCGCACGCCTTTACCATCTTCATCCCGTGTATGAGGGCTTCATATTCTTGCTCATTATTGGACGCGTTGGGGAACTTCATCCGCAATATGTATTTCATTTTTTCGCCTTGGGGTGACACAAGTATCACGCCTGCTCCAGCTCCTTCCAATCTCTTGGACTCGTCGAAGTTCATATGCCATGTACTCGATAAATCTGGAGGTCCTGTATTCTGGAGTTCCATCCATTCTGCGACAAAGTCCGACAGAATCTGTGACTTGATCGCCTTTCTTTTTTCATATGTGATGTCCCGAGTGGAAAGCTCGATTCCCTAGAGGGAGACATGTCTCGTAGCTTCTGGGTTGTTTAGTATGTTTGACAGAGGATCCTCATTTACCACTATTATCGGGTGTGCCGAAAAATAATGCCTTAGCTTCCGTGCTGACATGAAAACTCCGTAAGCTAGCTTCTGATACTGCGGGTAGCGCTGTTTGGACGGTGATAAAACTTTGCTAAGGAAATATATTGGCCGTTGCACCCCGTGAATCTTCCCTTCTTCTTCTCGTTCTACCACGAGTACTGTACTGGCCACCTGAGGTGTGGCCGCGATGTATAACAAGAGAGGTTCCTTTTCCTTTGGAGCCACCAACACTGATGGTGTTGAAATTGTGCGTTTGAGATGCTCAAAGGCTATGTCTTATTCTTCGTTCCACTCGAACTTTTCTCCTTGCTTGATGAGTGCGTAAAAAGGCAGCACTTTTTCTCCCAACCTTGCGATGAATCTGCTTAATGCTGCAACTCGCCCAGTTAGCTGTTGTATTTCTTTAAGCTTGGTTGGTTTCCTAATCATCACGATGGCTTGTATTTTCTCTAGATTGGCCTCAATCCCTCTGGCTGACACCAAGTATCCGAGGAGTTCTCCCATGGGAACTCCAAAGGAACATTTCGTCGGGTTCATCTTGAGGCGAAACTTGTCGAGGTTGTCGAAGGTTTCTCGAAGATCATTGATGAGGGATGACCCTGTTTTTGTTGTGATGACGACGTCGTCAATATATACTTGAACATTTTTACCGATCTGCGTGGCGAGACACTTCTGCATCATCCTTTGATAAGTGGCTCCCGCGTTTTTCAACCCGAAGGGCATTGTCCTGTAGCAGAACACACCATAAGGGGTTATGAAAGCTGTTTTGACTTCATCTTCTTCTTTTAAGAGGATCTGGTTGTAACCAGAATACGCGTCCAGGAAGGAAAGACGTTCGCAACCCGTTGTGGAATTGATAATCTGATCGATCCTCGGGAGGAGAAAGTGATACTTTGGACAATGTTTATTGAGACACGTGAAGTCGACGCACATGCGAAGGACCTCAATATTTTTCTTCGGGACCAACACTGGATTGGCGACCCACGTGGCCTCGGTGTGCAGCTCCTTTGATGAAACCCGCTTCCTTAAGTCGATGTATCTCCGATAACATAGCTTTGCGGCTTGGCTCGGAAAAACACCGCAAAGGTTGTCGAATTGGTCTAGCTCTTGGATCTAAATTGAGAGCGTGCTCGGCTAGTTCCTTGGGTACTCCTAGCATGTCAGCTAGACACCATGCGAAGATTTCCCAGCGCTCACGGAGGAACTCGACGAGAGCGCTTTCCTACGCGATATCCATGTTTGTTGCGATAGCTGTCGTCTTCTTGGGATATGTCAGGTGAATCTGCACTTCCTTGAAATTCTGGGAGGTGTCGAAGGTTTACTCCTTGAGTGGCCTTCCTCCGTCGGGTAGCACGTCGTAGTTGGTGGTGAGCTTGGATGCTTCATACTCATCCTACATCCCGAAGGTTTCGGAAAGCTTATGGAAATCCTTGTCGCATTTATCTGCTGCATCAATGATCTTCGAGAAACCTTCGAGAATTTAATATGATAAAGGACAAAGTTCATTTGCATGCATCACATGCGCTGTCGACTGGAACGTGCTGAGCCAGATGCACCGGCCGGTGTTCCGGTCGGTGATCTCGTCCCCCACGTGCCCTACTCGTGTTGTCGCACGCCATGGTAACGACTATGGGATGGCAGCGGAAGGTCGTCGGGGGCGGCAGATCGGCGATGCGGCCCGCCCCGGTTGCGGCTGGTGCTGCGGATGGGTGGTTGGGAGCGGCAGCGGGAAGATCTGGCCATCTCCGGGGTAGATGCGGTGTCGGTGGTGTATTTGGCGGCGACCGGAACTGATGCGGCGGGTGGTAGCCGATGGGAAAATTATTGTCCTCGGCCCAGACGGCGCTCAAAAATAGGGGGGGGGGGGGGTTGTCACCGCTCTCGCTTTTATAGTCCTCTAACCGTTTTAGGGTTTCAGGGTTTCGGCTCGAGACGCCTAGGACCGTTAGCTGCCTATCTTTTCTCTTCTAGCCTCTGTGTTTCAGTTAGAGATGCTCTAAGGTTGAAAGAGAACACTCCATGTGGAGTTGTTGGAAGAAACTTAAAACGTCCAAATGCATTTGCAGTGTTTGGCCGCCCAAAGACACTTTATTGTCACTATTACCAAATCAAATAAAAAAGAACTAGTTTTACAGGCTTACACTCACTTATGATCACTCCTGACTCAGTTGGGCGTGGCAACATAAGAAGAACCTACCGGTTTTTTTGCCAAAGGTGTCCTACACTTATTCTTTTCTTTTTTCCATTTTTTTGGGCTGAGAAAGCGAAGCACAAAAATTTGTCACTAGCTTCCTGCAGGTGACGATCGATCAAGATCGGGGTCATCGCTGAAGGGCCGGCAAACGGGCAATCATGCTAGTCCGACGAGCTTCTCGCTGAGCTCCCAAACCTTCCTGGCCTTCTCGGTGTCACTGGCCTCCTCGGAGAGCTGGTTCTCGAATGAGGCGGAGTTGTTGTTCCAGCTCCAGTAGACGCCGGACTTGGTGAGGCTGGGCTCGCTGACCACCTGCGCCAGCCTCTTGCCGGCCTCCTCCTCGGAGACGTAGCCCTTGGTGATGTACTTCTGGAAGGGCGGGAAGAGGAGGCGGAAGAGCGGGATGTGCTCCCGGAAGAGGCCGGTGGTGGCGATGCATCCCGGGTAGAGCGACGCGAAGGTGATCCCGGTCTCCTCGTGGTACCGGCGGTGAAACTCCTGCATGGTGAGCATGTTGCACACCTTGCTGTCCTTGTACGCCTTGGCGCCGTCGAACTCCGCGCCGTCGATCATGGCGGCGCTGCCCGCGCCGTTCAGCCCGGACGCCAGGCCCCTCAGGTCCCCCAGGTTCGCCTTCGGCGGCACGTTGCCGGCCAGCGTGTTCGTGTTCCCTGCATGCAGAAATAGCGGTCAGAAACAATGGTCTCGATTGGATGGTTTGCCAGAAAGACGACGACAAAGCAACAGAGGATTGCGCCGCGTACCGGTGATGGAGCCGACGATGATGAGGCGCTTGGAGGGGTAGTCGGATGCCTTGAGGTCCTCGAGCAGCTCGCGGGCGAGCAGGAAATGGCCGAGGTGGTTGACGCCGACGCTCATCTCGAAGCCGTCGGCGGTGAAGGAGGGCTCCTTGGCGGTGGGCTGGTAGACGGCGGCGTTGCAGACAACGACGTCGATGGGCATGTCGAGCTGGCGCACGTTGTTGACGAACTGGCGGACGCTGTCGAGGGAGGCGAGGTCGAGGTGGACGATGGTGTAGCTGCCCTTGGGCATGCCGGCCGCCCGGGCGGCGCGCGCGGTCTTGAGGTAGTCGCGGCAGGCCATGATGACGTGCCACTTGCCGGACTCCGCCAGGGCCTTGGCCGTGGCGAGGCCGAGGCCGGACGACGCACCAGTGATGATCGCGGTGCCCGTGCGGAGGGTCTTCTTGCCCGCCGGGGACGCCGGGGTCGCGATGGGCGCGGACACCGCCGACGCCTGCGCGCGAATGGCCACCGACGACGTGTTCACTCTCTGCAGGTAGTTCGTGCCACGTATTTTGGTTATAGTCAATTCTGTCACACCACTGAACGATATGGAGCAAAGCTTGAAGGGACTTTCAGTAATTTTCGTAGATTAGCAAAAGATTGCAGTACTGATTACTCACAATCTAGACCAATCACTAGTCCATTACGCTATTATGCTAGCTGGAATTCCCCAAAATAATGCGCAACAAAGAGTAAACAGAGTGGATACACATGCATCAACATAATTACATCAGCATGCGCAAAATACAAAGAAGATTCAGGAAGCAGGAACAATTGCTCACCTTGGTCCGCAGTCCGAGCGAGGAGGTGTCCAATTTGAGGCCATCCGCGAGACGAACACCCAAGAAGGCCGAATCCTTCACCGCTCCCTGCACCAGGAAATCATCACCACAGATTAGGAACCAAACACCAGACATGCATACATAAACTCGGGTCGAAGCAATCATGGAGGAACCGGCGGGCGCTCACCTCCTTGCGCGCGGAGAGCGCCGACGGGAGGAAGGAGGTGGCCGTCTGGAGAGCCATCTGAGCCAGTGAGCTGAAGATACCAGTAGATAGTGCGGATGGGAGTGAGCTTTTCTTCACTGAAAGGCTCGGGAAAGCGAAGCAGCGGCGCCATTTAAGGTAGCGGAGGCGATAAGGAGATAGGGGGTGGCGGGGCGATGCCACATGGCGCCGACCTGGCAGCGGCGCGGCCAATAGGGTTCCTCTGGCCGGATTCTCGTCACGGGGGCTTGCTCTCGATAAAATGGAACCGTTTCCATGTAAATGCTGGTCGCTGTTGGCGCCGATCGGGACGGTTCTAGTGAGTTGTGCCTGGATGGGTCGGTTTTGTTCGGTCTCGCCTCACCGGGGAGCAGGAGCAGGACCATTTTGCTGGAGCCTGGAAGTCTGGAATGGATCAGATCTCGCTGTTTGAGCATTTCCTTTTTCGACAGTCGACTTTCCATCATCTTTTACAAGAACCGTGCTCTTTCTGCAGCTTCTGCTCGATACATTCTTCTTCCTCCTACTTTCGTCCGCCGAGCAATAGCTCTATTTTCATTTGCCGAGGCTTCGAGGGTTCATAGTCAACTCTCCAAGGTGTTGCGAGGAGTTCAATGACAACGCTAGTTTCGACTCTCGCCTTCACTGGCAGTTTTTCTTGTTGCGCATGGAACTCTCTCAGTTGGTCGCTGACCGCGTCGAGGACGCATTGCGCCCCCTTCGTGAAGTGGTGGAAAGTCTCAACCTGTTGTTGGCACACGCTGGTGTCTATTTGGAGCCGACAGAGGCATGTTCTTCTGGTGGGTTGGAGCTTGCCACCGCGCAGGTTTCGTTTCCGCTTGGTTCCGCTGATACGAAGTCATCGTTGCTTGAGGAAGAACATCTCTACAGTTGTTCTCTCCTCGTGGCAATCCCTGCCAGTCGCCGCGGCCTATTGTGTTGGCCGTCTCTGAGGGTGAGCGCATAGATGAGATCTTGGCTCCGGTATTACAGATCATGTCAGAGCTACATGAGTTGGGTGTGGATTCATCTCTTGTGCCCGAGCTTCTGGAGTTGCGTGATGATGTGGTTATGTGTCGTTCCATCGAGGAAGTGAGGTCCAACTTGCACGGGATCTCGGTTGTGGCTTCTCCGCCGAGTCAGACACTTGGCTTTGAGAAGATTGGTGTTGTTGATGTTGCAGTCTCTTCCTCGCATGTGTCCAGCAGGCGTTTGGTTCCTATTGCTGATGGGGTTGTTAAGTCAGAGTTGTTGGCAACTGAGCCCGAAGTTGTTGTCGCTAGAGGTTTGCGATTTTCTCGCCACCTTGGCTGCTGCCTTTTCTGGATCCACAGTTGATTGAAGGATACCCCAGTGCCATGGTATGTCCTTGTCGGTGCGGTGTTGGAGTGTTCGTTTGTGTTGTCTTGTGGTCGTTTGTGTTGGCTAGCGTGGGTGAGGCACGTTGTGTTGGGTCTATGTTAGACGATTATGGGTGTGTGCTGTTTGTGTGGGCTTGCCCTGTTGTTTTGTAGGTTTTCTCATAAAAACTGTGTGGTTCCTTTTTAATTAACGGATGAGGCTAAACTTTTGCCTCCGTTTAAAAAAAAAAGTCACGAACACGACGATTCTCCTATGCATGATTTAGCCGTCGATCTGGTGCTTTTAGATTCGTGCGTTTGTGTACCAATATCATCAAGTTTTATTAAGGTTTTGTACACCGTAGAGAATAAATCGTGCACAGGAGAAACTTAGAGTTAGGGCCAGAGCCGATTCTGTAAGTTTGGTAGCCTGTGTCAAGACCCATCAGGCCCATGAGATGTTTTCCTTGTCTCTTGTGGGTCTTTTGATTTATTTGAACACATGTAGTGTTTTGATTGATACATGTAGAATGTTTTGATCATATTTATATGCATTTTGTATTCCAATATAAAATTCTGATAATGCAAAAATCTTGGAGGAGCTTTCTTATATCCTTAAGAACACTCTCTTTTATGATATTCTCATAACATCTTTTGATTCATATCAATATTTTGATTTTGTAAACCAAACATTTTTTAGTTCCGTACTTTGTGCTATCATATGAAACGTGGAGGGTTTGAATTGTTCGTTGTAACCTTGCTCTCTTGTTGGTAGTTTGTTATCTCGTTCCATGTTATATACTTTACCTTCTTGAAAGAGTTCTGTATTTTAGAATGTGTGTTTTATTTGTCCTTTATGTTCATTTGGTTTTTCCTAGTTCGCTCGTTAAACTTCGCGACAAATCATGTGCGGATTTGGTCCTTTGATATAATTTGGACGGTCTTATGTGGTATCACAATATTTTGTGTCTTCTCGTTTTACTTGGCGTTTTGTTCAAATTTCATTTCATTTTGGTTCTTGTAAGTCTTGCGCATCACGTTCTTACTAAATTTATATTATATGGCATACTTTATTTGTTTGATCCAACATATAGGGGAACATGTCCAAATCAAATTCTAAATTGGCTAAGATGTGCATGAAATTCAATCTTATCTATAGATGCATATTTATGTGAAGTTTTCCCCTATGTATTCAGTTTTATAACTATTTTGGACCAAATAAGTTTAGGCATTATAGTGTACATAATGTTGTTTTAGGTACATTGCATGCTTGTGTCATTCATAACTAACGTGTTGTAACCACATGATAATTGGCTTTGAGGGTTTAGAGTTGGTAACACGACATTTCCCACGTGCACGGCCCCCCTTGAGGTTTAGGGGTGTAAATGGATCGGATTGGATTTGGCTCATACCATATCATTTACCATACATTTTTATCGGATTCGGATCAGAGCGGATATTGACCGGTTTCAGATTCAAATGCGGATATACCGGACTGCGGATTCGAATCAGAAACGGGACGGACTCGGACCAGAAATAAAAATAGTTGGATATATGCTCTCATCGGTAGATAGATTAGCTCTTGGAAATCTTAAGAGGCATTAAATTTTTTGAAACCATAATATATTAAGCAAGCAAGCCACCTCATTAAAAACCTTTTAGTCCCTGTAGGTACCCTGATAAGTAAAAGAGTGCGTAAGAAACTTGCTGCCCCAATCAAAATACAGTTACATCGTTCATGAGTTTGCTAGTAAGAAAGCTAGGGGCTTCATCAGGCCAATTCCAAGTGATTTATTACTATAGCTAAAACTAGCAATCTTATGAGCCACTTGATTTGCTTCCTCAGGAAATGTTTAAAGGTAATTGCTCCAATCTGTGCCACGAGATCAACACAATCAGCAAAAATTGCAGCGGATTCATTCCACCAAGCCTCCTCGCCTATACAAGCTTCTATTGTTTCCAAGGAATCCGATTCATCAATAATCGTTTGAAGGCCCATGCCATTATCAAAAGAGAGCCCCGCACGCATAGCCATTGCCTCAGCCATAGATGGTGAAGCAACATGATCAATGTAAGCACATGTAGCTGCCATAAGGGTCCAGAAGGAAGAACCAATGACATATTTTTTATTTTGCGTGCAACCGGTACGCGTCGCGGAGACCAGTTCACGTGCTACGCTGACGATCTTTTTTTTTTGCCCGTTAGTGGTTCGGTTTACCACTGACGGACTTTCATTTTCGCGCCATTGATACGTCTCAAACGTATCTATAATTTCTTATGTTCCATGCTAGTTTTATGACAATACTCACATGTTTTATATACACTTTACATCATTTTGATGCATTTTTCGGCACTAACCTATTAACAAGATGCCGAAGCGCCAGTTCCTGTTTTCTGCTATTTTTGGTTTCAGAAATCTTACACATGAAATATTCTCGGAATTGGATGAAACAAAAGCCCACGGTCTTATTTTCCACGGAGCTTTCCAGAACGCCGAAGGAGAGACGGAGAGGGGCCAAGGTGGCCCCACACCCTAGGGCGGATCGGCCTGGAGGGGGGCGCGCCGGCCTGTGGGGTGGGCCCCTCAGGAGCCCTCCGACTCTGCCCCTTCGCCTATTTATTCTCTCCGTCGCGAAAACCCTAGTACCGAGAGCCACGATACGACAAAACATACCGTG
>NC_061511.1:137859004-137925556 GCF_022539505.1 Lolium rigidum
CGGCGATGTCTTGATCTCGGCAGCGAGCGCCGAGAAAAAAGAGCCCCGGTGGCAAGTGTATTTCACCACGTTAGTTGGGCAACCCCAAGAGGAAGGTATGATGCGCACAGCAGCAAGTTTTCCCTCGTAAAGAAACCAAGGTTTATCGAACCAGGAGGAGCCAAGAAGCACGTTGAAGGTTGATGGCGGCGGGATGTAGTGCGGCGCAACACCGGAGATTCCGGCGCCAACGTGGAACCTGCACAACACAACCAAGCTACTTTGCCCCAACGAAACGGTGAGGTTGTCAATCTCACCGGCTTGCTGTAACAAAGGATTAACCGTATTGTGTGGAAGATGATTGTTTGCGAGAGAAAACAGTAGAAACAAGTATTGCGATAGATTGTATTTCGATAAAGAGAATTGGACCGGGGTCCACAGTTCACTAGAGGTGTCTCTCCCATAAGACGAACAGCATGTTGGGTGAACAAATTACGGTTGGGCAATTGACAAATAAAGAGAGCATGACAATGCACATACATATCATGATGAGTATAGTGAGATTTAATTGGGCATTACGACAAAGTACATAGACCGCCATCCAACCGCATCTATGCCTAAAAAGTCCACCTTCGAGGTTATCATCCGAACCCCTCCGGTATTAAGTTGCAAACAACGGACAATTGCATTAAGTATGGTGCGTAATGTAATCAACAACTACATCCTTAGACATAGCATCAATGTTTTATCCCTAGTGGCAACAAGCACAACACAACCTTAGAACTTTCTCATCCATTGTCCCAGTGTCAATGCGAGCATGAACCCACTATCGAGCATAAGTACTCCCTCTTGGAGTTAAAAGCATCTACTTGGCCGAGCATCTACTAATAACGGAGAGCATGCAAGATCATAAACAACACATAAGCATAACTTTGATAATCAACATAACAAGTATTCTCTATTCATCGGATCCCAACAAACGCAACATATAGAATTACATATAGATGATCTTGATCATGATAGGCAGCTCACAAGATCCGACAATGATAGCACAATGGGGAGAAGACAACCATCTAGCTACTGCTATGGACCCATAGTCCAGGGGTAGACTACTCACTCATCACTCCGAGAGCGACCATGGCGGTGTAGAGTCCTCCCGGGAGATGAATCCCCTCTCCGGCGAGGTGCCGGAGGCGATCTCCGGGATCCCCGAGATGGGATCGGCGGCGACGGCGTCTCGGTAATGTTTTCCGTATCGTGGCTCTCGGTGCCGGGGGTTTCGTCACGGAGGCTATTTGTAGGCGGAAGGGCAGGTCAAGAGGCGGCACGGGGGCCCAAACCACGGGCCGGCGCGGCCGGGGGTGGGGCCGCGCCGCCCTAGGGTTTGGCCACCC
This sequence comes from Lolium rigidum, assembly GCF_022539505.1. Classification (NCBI taxonomy): domain Eukaryota; kingdom Viridiplantae; phylum Streptophyta; class Magnoliopsida; order Poales; family Poaceae; genus Lolium; species Lolium rigidum. Next base: position 137,860,378 of record NC_061511.1, read on the forward strand.
CGTGGCCCCTCTTCGTCTCTCCTTCGGACTTCCGGAAGCTTCGTGAGAAAATAGGCCTCCGGGCTTTAATTTCGTCCAATTCCGAGAATATTTCTTTACTAGGATTTCGAAACCAAAAACAGCGAGAACAACCAACTGGCACTTCGGCATCTTGTTAATAGGTTAGTTCCAGAAAATGCACGAATATGATATAAAGTGTGCATAAAACATGTAGATAACATCAATAATGTGGCATGGAACACAAGAAATTATCGATACGTTGGAGACGTATCAAGTCCCCGAGAAGACGGAAGTGTTCAAGAACATCGATCACCGTTCGGTGGATATCAATCAAGACCTGACATACCGCGAAGTGCCGATTCGCATCTTGGAAGAAGCATATAGAACCACTCGCACCCGAAGCATCAAGTTTCTGAAGATACAGTGGAGCAACCATACCGAAGATGAAGCCACTTGGGAGCGGGAGGAAGACATGAAGAAAGAGTACCCAGATCTCTTTAATCAATAAACTTTATTTTTTCTTTTAGATCTCGGGACGAGATCTTTTGTAAGGGGGAAGGGTTTGTAACACCTCAAATTTCAAATAAAGGAAGAAGAACCAATCCAATTATCCAAATTTGAGAACCAACAAAAACTTTTCAAAATTCATATAGTGCCCCGCATAGGACTTGTGCATTTTGAGTGCTATGCCATGATGAGTGTTATTTTGTGTATGTGATAAACTCCACAACCCTAGAGTGATCCCATGATGATCACCAAACAAATAAATGAAAAAGAGAAAGAAATCAAATAAGAATAAAACCCTAAAAACCCTAACATATGACATATGATATTTTTATAAACTTTGACCCTAGATCCAATTAGTCTTCACCACTAGTGGTAATAGGTTATTAAATAGTTATTACAACTTTGAGAATCAAAGAAACCTCAATTAAATCAAAGCTAAGAATTAAAACTTACTCACATAAGATAATGGTCATTTTTGACAATTATAATCTGGTCCTCACTTTGAGCCTCTCTATTTCAAAATTTCTAAACTAAACACCTCCAACTCTTTGCATGCCATCCAAGTATACAACACAATGAACAACTTTTGTAAAGTGGACCATACCAAATTCATCTTGGATCACGAACTAGGATCAAGCAAAGTAGAGACTTTTTAACAAAAACAAGATCGACACATTTTTGAAATGGATCAAACCAGACCACTCCTTGGTCAATTCTTGGCTCAATTCAATGCATGGGACCTTCCTCTACCTAGCCCATGCAAAAACACACCATGGACACGACCGAACATGGCCGGCCATGGCCATGCCGGTCACGTCGCCCCTCGACGCCCACTCCTCTCTCCCTGCCTCTCCCGCCTAAGCAACCTTGTCAAACGCGTCGCCCACGATCCCAGAAGATCGCCCGTACCCGCCGTTGAACGAGAGGACGACGCCACGACCCGCCATCGCCGCGCCCGGTACGCTCCGGGTACGCCGCCAACGGCATGGCGACGTCACCGGTGCACGGACACGTCCACGCGGCGCTCGCCGGATCTCGCCGTACCCGACCATATCCGCGCGCCGTAGTACTTCTCTCGCCACGCGGAGCTTGCCGGACATGCTCGCGTCACCCCTAGCGCCTACCGTCGCCGGAGAGGAAGCTTCCTCCCGCCATGGTCGCGACGAGTACACGCACGGCCCCGACCATCGTACGCCTCGCATTAACTCGCCATGGACGCTCTCGGATTCGCCGTACCCTTGCGATCGTCGCTGCGTCACCGCCTAGCCCTCTAGCTCGCCGGAGACGTCGCGCCCACGACGACTTGCTCACTGCCCCGCGAGCACCCCTCCCTCCTATAAATAGAGCACTCCCCGGACCAAACCAAGCACACCACCATGACTACCTCTCACCACCGCTTCGCCTCGCACCGCTAGCCACCTCAATCGTCGCCGGAGCAAGCTCAATCGAGCGATCGGAGCCGCGGAAGCTCTGGTGAAATCGCCGTCGATCCAGGCCGCCTCGAGCTTCGCCACTGCTACAGGCTGCCTCGCCGTCGTCTACACCTTCGTCAAGCCCACTGCCAACCCTAGCTGGAGCCACGGTGAGCTCGCCGACCCCCTACTGCCGCCGCCGCACGTCGGGTTCTCGTCGGAGACGACGATGAATGCGAGCCGTTGATCCCTGTTCTAATCCAACGCACCACCCCGCCCCATACCGTTTCGGTGACGCTGAGTCACTGACGCGCGGACCCCACCCTGTCAGCACGCCGCGCGTCTGTGGACCGTGGTTGGGCTGAACTGGGTTGGTTTGGGCCGTTTTTAAACCTTTGGGCCCAGTTAGCTTTCCCGCGTGGCCCAGTAATTCAAATTTGAATTATCCAAATTCATTTAATCTCAATACTGGTTCCAACTTTGAAATTCAATAGATTGAAATTGGCTAAACCAAATTTGATGAACTTTATGTTGTTGGAAAGCTAAGAAAAAGATCTAACTAATGCCACTGGTACCTTGGTCAGATACTTGGTAGAATAAATGTGATAAAAATAACAAGACAGGGACTTTTACTTATTCAAATAATTATTAAAAATCAACCAAAATAGATATTAAGTTAATTCCAACTCTAGTAGCTCACATATGACTTACACTAATTGTTTCTGCAAGAAAATGGTGTGGTCACTTTGCATGATCATGCCCTAGTTTAATTAATGGATCATTTGACTAGTTTAACTAGTTGATATTATCCAAAACTATTAAAGTAAATCTTGTGGAGTTGTATGCTTCATTTAAACTTGTCTCACATGAATTCATGGGATGTTTGGACCCCTGGTTTCAAACTCTCTTATATGAATTACTTGAGATTTAAATCAAATATAGGGTGATTTAAATAGTATGAGGTGGTCTACCTCATTTAAATCATTTTCTTCAATAATGATGATGAATGGTTGACTTGGGTCAACATAACATTCATGTATTGCTATTGAGAAATTAAATCTTAAGAAGATTTCAATGAGAGGAATTTATTCCCCAAAACACTATATGAACATTACTTATCACATATGAATAAGAGGAAAGCATTTTCCTCAAGTCACCCACCAATCCACTTACTTATTTTATGTGTGTGCTTAGTATAGTTGTGTGAAATAATGATGTGTTTAGTATAGCCGTTGAGCTTGTTTGGTGATTATACTTCGTATTCTAAATTTAGACGCTAGCACCGGAGATTACCAAGAGGAAGGAGAATTCTACCCTGAAGAAGAAGGAGAAAACCTAGAGAACTACCAAGGCAAGATAATACTCTTGCAAAGTGCAAAGCTCACCTTGAGCAAGGCACCATGATACTTACTTTTCTTTATACAAGCCTATCTTTTGTGTACACCATACAAGTTCTACTTGTTGTGTTTTCCAAAGAGGAGTTAAAATTGGGATAGAGAACAAGATTACTAGATGAGTAGAGATAGCAAAGCAAAGTAGCACCCCTCATGATTAGTGCTAGTGCTAAAGTACTAAAATTTGACTACATTAGATGGGAGCATGTGAATGGTTGAATTTGAAACCTTGGGATGATGAAGCATTCCATTGAAGAGTTTGGTTTGGAGGTGAACAAGAGAAGATGGTGATTTTTGATAAAAACCCGATATTGGTTTGAATGCGATACCTTTCCAATTTTTGAGTACCCCCACAATACCTGATTATGGGTAGGGCTTAACTGGAAGTTTATAGATTTTAGTATGAGTTCCCTCCGAACACACATCATAGGGGTTATGCCGAGGCTGCCTCCGTTGTTGAGAAAGGATGTGAATTGAGGTGAAATTGTACGGCCAAGCCCTGTGCGGTTCCCGGGTTAACGAGTTGGTTTTCACTCGGGAGGCCAAGCTCATGGGGAGAGGTGCTCATACTAGGATGTGTAAGTGAAAGGTTATGGTTGATGATCCGCGTATCGTGTTACGGTGACTCGGAGTTATTCCGACGGATGAAATCAAATGTTGTGGCACAAGTGTGCAACCTCTGCAGAGTGTAAACCTATTCGAATAGCCGTGTCCACGGTTACGGACGGTTGGAAGGGCCATACAGTTTCCGGTGTCAGATTTTTGAAAGCTTTAGTAAATGTGAATGGTGACTTGGTGACTCTTTGGGTATTTGAACAAATGAGGTGGGAATGACACTAATGTTCCCACTTAAGTTAGTTAGTACATGATCCAAACTTGTGAACTAAAATATGGCTTATGCAAGTTAAAATAGAGCTTAGTTTCTTTAATGGGCATTTTACAATAGTATTAGTTTGCAAGTACTTGAAGTACTTACGGCTTTGTCCCTGGCTATTCAAATGGCCAGAGTACGAGGAGGAACAGAACTATCACGAGGATGACCAGCAGGACGCCTACGACAACTAGGGGTTTCTGACGTCAAAATGTTGGCCTGTGGACTAGAGAGTTCCGTTACTATTACGCTTCCGCTATGTATGAACTTGTGTATGTTGTTGATTGTGAGATCAACTATTCGTGTAATATGAATCATGTGATTCAAGATTGTAAGACATTATGGCTTGTAATAAATAATGACTGTGATATTCGACTATTATGCCTCGCAACCACATTATCCTGGGATTGCGATGAATGACATAATAGGCATCTGGACTTAAAAATCCGGGTGTTGACAGAGACAAATCGTGTTTCATCAAATGTGACATGTCTGAAAAAAATAGCGCGCTAACATAAATAGCGTGGATTTCAGAAAAACGCTATAGACGCTATAGCATGCTAATAGCGTGCTATTTTTCAAAATAGCGCTTAAATAAAAAAATATGAAAATTCAGGATTTCAGCATGTATATAATAATAGATATAGCACTTTGCAGCTATAAAATCTCAGATATGATATTTTGCAGCCAAACATCAACCATAGTTCACATAGTCCATAACTTGATATGACATAGTCTCAAAATCACAAACCATAGTTCATATTCACATTGTCCCGAACTAGAAGGATATTGTCCCGAACTAGAAGGATTGAAGGAGGGGAAAGGAGGCACGGGGTGAAGGCGTGAAGGTGAAGCTAGGCGTGGCCGCTTACCACCGATTGACAGGGGAGAAGGGGGCGGAGCTGCGCCGTCACGTCGTCGCCTGCCGGGCAGAGCAGGTGACAAGGAGTTGGGGAGTGCGCGATCTGAGTTTCTTAGTCTAGGGTTGCATTGATTAGAAATTTAGGATACGCAAGTGGGTCAAAATATGGAATGAGCTACTAAAAAACTACTCTGCAAAATAGCGTGCTATGCGGAATAGCGAATAGCGCCAAATAGCGTGAAATAGCGCGTTTTTAGCGCGTGTAGCGTCATAGCGTGCCTAGAATCCATAGCGTAGCGTCCAACTCGCAAATACGCTATAGCGCCGCTATTAGCGTGAAATAGCGCGCTATTTTTTTCATTAATAGATGCGAAAAATGGACCGATGAAAAAATGCAAGATGGTGCGTGTTTACTTTGGGTACTGATCCGCAATCAGACTTTTTTTCCCGGCAAACTCCGCAATCCGCCATGGTCTGGGCAGCAAATCTGTTTGGCCGGCCACAAGAGACATTGCGTTCGTACTCGTTTTGTGATTTAGATCGAGGACGTGCGTGGCGTGACTAACTCGAACAAACGCACGACTCAGGAGTCCCGCTCGGTTTCATGGTAATCATACCTTACCTGGCTGGTTCTAGTAGACGTAATTAATATTAATCAGGCAAGTCTTATGTATTCCGGTTTTCTATATACAGCAGACTAGTCCTGGTATAGGGCTCTTCTTTCGTCGTCGAAAAACTATATATGACCTCGTGCATGAAGCGCTCGTTTTCGACATTCATAGAACGAGTGTTAATTATGTCGTCGAACAACGAGAATTCGAGTGGCCGCCGCGTTTGTGCTCCTGCCGTCTCGGTCACGGGCCTGTCTGTCGCCGATAATATGGACAAGTTCTTCAAGGCGAGGTAATCTTCTTCGTTCTAACCCTAGCCCCTACTTCATCTAGTCTTCTACTTGGATGCTGCTTTAGATCATATACTTTACTACGGCATGATAGCATTATAAGCAATTAGATCATCGTAGGAATTAGACGAGTCAATGCCTAAACCCTGGGGCATGCTTAACAGACGCCCCTCTAGCCCACTCCATGTACTAATCATAGTGCCACCGATGATAAGCCTGCCGAGGTCGACACACACACAGGCCCGGCGCTAAGCAAGGGCATTAAAGGAGTGGCGGCAGCCGCAGGCAGTAGGGCAGAGACCAGTGAGGCTGCGGCGCTTCATGCTCAATGGCAAGGCCGCTTTATGAATTGAAAATTGCTAGTTGTCGCCAATAAGATCATGAGTTTCTTATTAAATTTCTACTATTGAAATTATCAAAAATCGTCTATATGGGGGCCCATTTTTTGTCGTGCACCGGGCCCCTGAAAAGTCAGGGCCGCCCTGCACACACATCACTGTCATCACACCACGCCAGTCTGGTCATCCCTACAATGGGTGCTGGTCTGCTGGATCACCCCTGCCGTGGGTGCTAGATTGTCCTCAGTTAGTCTTTATTTTTTTTTGGTCTAGAAGACCCCGGATCATTCATTAAGACACGTGGTAGGTTACAAATTTGCAGGGCTGGCCTTTTTACATCACTCGCACCGAAGAAACCGACATTTGAAGATAAGGCCTGCCAAAGTGCAAAAACCATCCTAGAACTAAAAGTGGAAAAGCAATCAAGTCCCCGGGAGCCTATGCCACCAGACGCCGGCATCCTCAAGGCGTCGCCGCCGAGGAACTGGGCGCAGACGCTCGAACACCCCTTTCCGGCATAGATCCGTCGCCGCCGGACACCTGGACACCACCGGGGACGCACCACTTGGCGGCGACAAGATTCCGAGCTCCAGTAGCGAGGATGAAGTAGAGCCTCCGCACTGGAGGTTGTCGATGGATGGCCGCCGCCACTCCGGCCGTAGATAGCAGAGGCAGAGATGCCTCTAGCTTGGTTGCGCAAGTCGATGACGAACCGCCGCCGCCACCGGGGAAGGAACCATCCGAGCACGAGCGAAGCATCACCCTCACGCCTCCCCTCGCCACCACGGCGGGACAGAGACATTGAAGAAATGGTGCTTCCCCTTCTCAGATCGGCGCCGACAGGAACACCAACTTTATTGGAGAAGATGGTGCTCCTCTTTCTCGGCCAGCACCTCCGGCCACTGGAGAAACCGACCGATGAAGAGGAACCCTAACCTGAGCTCGATCTGGCCGAACATATCAAGCCCCCATCTCCAGACTACTGGCATCACGCCAAGATCCACAAGGGTAAACAGACTAAAGCTACAGGGGAGATGGCCGGACTCCCCTTCCCCATCCACGCCGGACGGCAAAGCCGCCGAAGAAGAGGGGGAGGAGCGCCGGAAAGAATCAGAAAGCTCTCAGACGAGAGGGGTTGGAGAGAGAGAGGAGGGGGATGGGGGAATGTCCTCGGTTAATATCGTGTCTATCATATCAGCTTGCGTGTAGTCTAATTTATCTATCCATGGTGCTTTTACATAATATAGGCCTAGGCTGCAGTATTTGACCCTGCTAATCCAAGTTCAGTTGTAAGCTATACACATATTAACCACAACTGTACCATGCATACAATTTTCATCAGAATCTTGTATGCTTAATTTTTTTTTAACAGTCGGGTATGTGTCTAAAATCTCGCAAACAGAAGAGTCAATGGGATAATCAATCTTTCTTATTTTTGGGGGTACGAAAAGAAAAATCTATATTTTATTTAGTTGCAAAAAAACCAAATGTGTCATGCTCCGGTCGTGTGGGTTTAATGAACCAGACTGCGCATTTGTACTTGTCGGCCCGCCGGGTCGAGGTACAGGGCCAGCTGGACTTCGTCCGCGGTGGGGCCCACTGCTTCGTGGCCCTGACACGTCACGTACGGAAAAACGGTGGGCAGAAGCGATTACGGTACAGCAGAAATTCTACCTCGTCGAGCCGAACAAAGCCAAGGGACCGACGACTCACGGACTCAGGTCAGAAAGGGAGCGCGACACAGAGGAGGGAGGAGGCACAGGGCAGGGCAGGGCAGGGCAGGGCAGGGCAGGGGAGGAGCTAAACCCGCCGGGCCGGTGAGGCGGGCGGGGAGACTCGAAGCGTGGGCGCGCGCGCGGCGCGATGGCGGGCAGGGTGGCGGGTCGGGGCGGGAGGCCGCTGCTGGGCGGCGGCGGCGGCGGGGGAGGGGGCGGGAGGCGCGGGAAGCCGTCCAAGGCGATCCTGGCGGCGCTGCTGCTGGCCTCGGCGGCGCTGCTGCTCCTGCTGGCGCTCGGCGCGCTCTCGCTGCCCGCCGGCTCCGACGGCGCGGGCGGCGGCGGCGCCGTGCTCTCGCTCCACCGCCCGCGCATCCGCAGATCCGCCTCCGAGTCGTGCGTCCCGTTCCTCTCCTCCACGTTCCACGGCTCCACGATCTGGCCTCGCGTGCGCTGCCCTCTCCGAGGTTGACCTGGGTGGTTGTATTTGCTGTGCAGGATACTGAAGAAGCACGGCGAGAAAGGGGAGCCCTGGACGGAGGTGCTGTCGTGGGAGCCGCGGGCGTTCGTCTACCACAACTTCCTCGTGAGCCTCTCGCATCATTCTCTTTCTATTTTGCAGACCAAATGGTTGCATCATTACATGAGTTTATATGATGTAATTGATTAGTTAGATCTCGAGAAATGTATCGCGGATTTTAGCTGATTATTGAATCCCCAGTAGGTGCTGAAGAGCTCAGCGTTAGCATTGGCGCGCCGATGCCAGTACAGGATTAGATTGCGGTTTACCAAAATTCGAAATCTTTGCACTTAATAATTTGCAGTAATGCAGAATAATATTTAGTTACGCTGTGAATTAGATGCCAAATGTGTAGCTTTAAAGACTCCGGGCAATATAGCCTCTGCAATTTTACTCTAGAATGCTATTGTAGTCGCAGCCAGGGTATAACTGACTTTACTCTTGTTCCCAGTCCAAGGAAGAGTGCGAGCATTTGATTTCATTGGCAAAGCCTCACATGAAGAAGTCGACAGTCGTTGATTCGGCAACTGGAGGGAGTAAAGATAGCAGGTTTGGGCATTTGCAAAAGTTTTGTTTCGTTATTAAGAAATGTTACCGTGGCTGTGGCACACACTTACGCTTGTCTAAATGTGTTCAGGGTGAGAACGAGTTCAGGAACGTTTCTTAGAAGAGGCCAGGACAAGATTGTCCGCGCCATTGAGAAAAGAATATCAGATTTCACCTTCGTACCTGTAGGTATGAAATACTTAACATGCCTAAGTCAGACTTGAAGTGTTTAGCTATTCTATCTTTTTGCTAGTATGCCACAGTTTGAAACTGCTGTTTATTATACTTCAAATACCATTTTAGGAGCTTCCCAACTTTAATTCAACATAACCGAAATTAACCACCATCCAAAATATCAGATAAATGGATCGTTCTGTTTAGCTCAAATGATGCTCAGCCAAAGCTGAATTCTAACGTTGTAAACTTAAGTTTTAGGTCTACATGAAACAGCTGTCTACACTATTGTATAACTCGAAAGTTTTCATCATCATGCAGTGCTAAGTGTCAATGGATCACCAAAAGTGCAAACTTTACATTGCCTCGTCCCACTACTTGGTGGCACTCATTTTTGCTAGTATGCCACAATATGAAACAACTTTACATATAGGCTATTCTACATACTAAATTGCAATCTGCTATGTTTAGTACATCCTCGGAAAATTTTTAGGTTTTCAAAAGGTAGTACATTGTGTTTTTTAAATTAATTTTGGGTAGTTCATCATAATGTACATTTAAATGAAGAAGTACATGTACATGCCTAACAAGATAAGGTACATGCATGATGGTTCTTAAATCCAGTTTGGGGAACATGAAACATATTAGTCCATTGCAGCACAATGCCACAATCCCTGTAAGAGTTGCAAAAAAATTAAGCACAAATAAATTATGGATTCTACTTCCACTTTTGAGCTCTTCTAAGTTTTAAGGTGAGACGTGGAAGCACTTCTCTTTGTGTACCATAGCTGCCTTATATTTTCCAGTGGAGGTTCATTTCAAACGTGATTTCTATTTCATTTTGTCATTACCTCATAATTTGCGCAGAGAATGGAGAGGGCCTTCAAGTTCTCCACTATGAAGTTGGACAGAAGTATGAACCTCACTTTGATTACTTCCATGATGATGTCAACACCAAAAATGGGGGACAGCGTATAGCAACTCTTCTTATGTATCTGTATGTATTATAATATATGATTTTTTATGTATATGCAAATGCAACATAGGATCCGATTGACATTTTTTTGTGATAACTCCAGTTCGGATGTTGAAGAGGGTGGCGAGACTGTATTTCCTTCTGCTAAAGTCAATAGCAGCTCAATTCCAGATTATGATAAGCTGTCGGAATGTGCAAAGAGGGGTATATCTGTCAAGCCGAAGATGGGAGATGCCTTGCTTTTCTGGAGCATGATGCCTGATGGTACCCTGGATCCGGCAAGTCTCCATGGTGAGGTTTTGATACTTGATTTAACATCTTTTCCACATTAAAAGGTTATGCCACAATGTTGCTCACTCTTGTCACCTGCATTTACCTTTAGGTGGATGTGCAGTGATTAAAGGTGACAAATGGTCATCTACGAAATGGATTCGTGTTCATGAGTACAAAGTTTAGGCATAACAATACCAGCACTTAAGGTACTTGTCAAGTTTTGCTCTGTATACGTTTTTAGTTTGCCAACTGTAAGAGTAGTGGACCTGTACTCTGTGCCATCCTCTTTCTCCAGTAGTTCGACGTCTGAGGTCAACTCTGAAGATACCAGCGATTTATCAAACCTTTTTTTGTTTCCAGTTATTTGCAGTTATGCACCAATTCTTGAATTTCTGGCGATTTATCAAATCATTTTTTTTGTTTCCAGTTATTTGCAGGTTATGCACCAATTCTTGAATTTCTGGACGTTATAGCACATGATGAGCACTTCAGTTTTCCATAGAGGATGGCTTACATTTTTTTTTCTAGCTTAACCAAAGGCTTGGCCTTGGTAGCTTTGTTGTACATTAACTTCTTAACTAGGCTTATGAACTATGATCATTCAGAGAAGATGTATTTGTTGAGTGTATAAATAATATATAATTGCCCTGCTAATGCAAATCGATATTTAGTATCTGATGGACTAAATGGTGTGAAAAGATCAATCATGTTCGATTTATACCAAGGTTTTCACCCAGGTGTCAACTTATCTGATGCAATCATGAAAACATGGAGTAATATTTAAACCTTATAGAAACTCCATGAAAGTTTCTGCGTTTACAACTCATTTGGTGTCTATATGAATTATATAAATTACTAATCCTTTTTTTTAGCCTCCATGTAGGAACTCAAAACATAGAAATGAGAAAAACGCAGGAATTAGGATGCCATATATTCAAAATTTATACAAGAACCGAAACAAGATGAAAACATCAACATCTCTCCCTCTTTGTATAAATGTTTCACATTTCGGATGCCAGAAAGATTGCCTGGCTTTTCATTTTTCTACACAAAAAAGCTCCATCCCTCCTAATTCACTAATTTGTAGGAAGGTATTGGACTTTTGGATTTGAAAAAAGTTTCAGAAGATATATCTAAACCCCAATTGAATTATTTGGGCCTAAACAAGAAAATATAAGATGTTTCGTTTCCTGCCAAATTCCTCTGAATGATCTAGGAATATAGAAAGAATAGGATACCAATTCCTTGATCCAAATGGCATTAAAGATATTTCCTATAGGAATCATATCATCTAAAATTTAGATGTTCCCCTTTATTCTAGATACTTCCTAGTAGGGTTTATGTCTCCAAGCAGGAGAGAGTGTAGAACTTCAGTTATCATATGATTGAGAATTAACTTAATTTGCAGTAATTCTTGATCAGATGTTATCGCTGAGGTGTCTTAATAGATTGGGGCAATGGGGTTGGGCGAAAACATAAAACTGCTGAATTCACTTAATCTCCAAGCTATATGAGGAACCAAAAATGAAATCTAGCGCCGCCTACACCTCAGCCTCCTCCTTAGGCCGGCTCCTCCTTCGGCCAGCCTCATCAGCATTAGAAGGGCTGAGAAAACTGATATATGCATCGGGTTTTTAATAAAAACAAAGTTTTTAAATGATTAGGTTTGGTTTTGGTAGCAATCTTCGTTTTGGCATGCGCCTCAAAGAAGATGACATTGTATACAATAAATGATGTCTGGCCTTTGCTTGATGTCGAGATCTCCTTTTCGATATCAATAATGGTGTTAGAAGATTATAATTCTCTAGCTATGGGTCTTCAGATTTTGCTTCGTCCGCGCGATTTTAGATCTTTTTACATGGTTGTCAGGACGAGGATTGTCCTTGCAATATATATCCCGGCTGATACATCCTCAAAAATAACGATTCGTACTCTCGGCTCCCCAGCTACTTCGATTAGGTTGTCCAGTTATGTTTTATTGGCATACTAGTGTTGGTACACTTGACAATGTTGATTGATTACTTTAATGATTACGCACATGCGTGTAGCCTTGGCATTGCAACTCACATTAGGATTTGTTGGCATGTACAACTGTGAGGTTTGATATCTATGTTATTTTTCCTTGGGTTGCCTTCACAAAAGTAAATGATTGTGTAATCGAAAAAAGAAGAAATTGAAAATTTGCTTGTTTCTTTTAGACTTCATCTTTACAATCATTGAAGACATCTCACGTATCTCTACAATGTATTTTTTTACTATAAATATATACTGTATTGTTATAAATAAAATTCAAGCTATCAGCATGAAATTGATTAAATGGGATAAAACATGAAACCGTTATAATTTTGGGGAAACATGGCATACAAGTTAAGTGAAGTATAAACTGTCAAAAAAATATAAATGATAAGTTTAAAGGTGGAATTTACTTTTGTAAATTTGTTCTTACAAATATTGGACTGCACCTGACATTCGAGGCGGTGAGCGGCGCTAGTCGCCAGAAGAAAGTGACAGCAACTCGGCAAGTACTCCTGTCTACACGTGTACGAGCTCACGACAGACGTGCCAGCGTCGCCGAAGAGCCCAGCAAAAGAAAACATGGGAAATGGCAATGGCGAGAAGGTGGGAGGCCTCCACGACCGAGAGCCACCGCACGGCGAGACTTCCTCCCACTCCCCCTCCGCCTCCACGAAGCGGCGACGCACGCAGGGTGGGGCAGCATCCATGGCCGACCGCTTCTTCCCCAACGACCTCCCCGACTTCGTCGCCGAGGCCCCCGACGGCGGCGACCCTCCCGCCGCCGGCCTCCGCGGCCTGCTCTCCCTCCCCTACCCTAAGCTCTCTCACCGGCTCCTCCACGCCGCCCTTCGGCTCAAAGACAAGGCACGTCACGCCGTATTGCCTTCTTATATGGTTTGATTCCGTGGCGCGCGCGCGCGCGAGGTGCTCGACTGATTGACTGTGTCCTGCATGCAGGTCGTGGCAGAGACATGGACCAGGACGGGGGGCCAGGTGACGGACTACACGCTCTACACGGGCGCGCTCGGGACGGCGCTCCTCCTCTTCAAGTCCTTCCAGGTCACCGGCGACCGGCGGGATCTCGCCCTCGCCGGTGACATCGTCCGAGCCTGCGACGCCGCGTCAAGTGGCCTGCCGCAAGTTCCTTGTCTCCCTTTCGCACTACTCTTCGTTAGATTGTTCCGGTCGATGTTAAATTGATATGAGCTGGTCTCATGGGTAAAAGGTGCAGGTTCTTGACTTTCATATGCGGGAGGGCCGGCGTCTGCGCTCTCGGAGCCGTGATCGCCAAGCACTGCAATGACCAGCTGTTGCTCACCCACTACCTGAGCTCGTTTGATGAGGTGAGGCTTCTATTAAGCGCAATTTGGGTTCTAGAATCAGTATGTTAGCTTCTATGTGCAATGCGCTACTATGCTACATGCTTGTAGAACTTCTGGCGGTAGTAGTACTTGTGTTCGCAATGTTGTGGGCAGAATTTTCTTACATATTGTTCATTTTATAGATAACCGTCACAGAGAAAGTTCCAAATGAGTTGCTGTATGGAAGGGCGGGATATCTGTGGGCTTGTTTGTTCTTGAACGAGCATCTCAGTGACAAGACGATTCCCGCCGAACACATTGTATGTCGACCCCAGTGATCATGTTCCTCCTTTTCACGGTATTTGTTTTTCTGTAGAGCTATGTGAAAGGTACTGCTTATCTAATAATTGTGCAAAACCACTGCAACTATGCAGACTTCTGTGGCAAAGGACATCATTAAGGAAGGAAGGAAGCTGTCGAATAAGGGGAGGTGCCCGCTGATGTATGAGTGGCATGGGAAGAAGTACTGGGGTGCTGCCCATGGACTTGCTGGAATCATGCATGTCCTCATGCACACTGAACTGAAGCTGGATGAGCAGGATGACGTTAAGAATACTCTGCGCTACATGATCAGTAACAGGTTTCCTAGTGGAAACTATCCATCGAGTGAAGAAAGCGAATCTGATCGCCTGGTGCACTGGTGCCATGGTGCCCCTGGTGTTGCTCTTACGCTGGTTAAAGCATATCAGGTATCACTGCATCTGTTCAGAGTTGCTCTCTAGCATCTTATACTGTGTATGCATCTTATTCACGGCGTATATGCATACCCATCTGGGAAGTTTGTGCATGCATGTCCACATAGGCAAGTGTCAGCTCAGGCTTCAGCACAAGTTTTTACTGAAGACTGATGAGTTGCCATTTGCCATGTAACCATGCCTATTAAATTTGTACTAAATCCGAGTCAATTAAAAAGGAACGGAGGGAGTAAATATTAACTTCAGCATATTCCTTTGGTCGCAAAGATAAACCAACATTTGTGTTTCAGGTCTTCCAGGACGATCACTTCAAGCAGTCAGCCGCAGAGGCTGCCGAAGTTGTATGGAACCGTGGTCTTCTCAAGCGAGTCGGAATATGCCATGGTGTGAGCGGGAATGCGTATGTATTCCTCTCGCTCTACAGGCTAACTGGCAATGTCGAGTACCTCTACCGGGCTAAGGCTTTTGCTTGCTTTCTGCTTGAAAATGCGGATCGATTAATAGCCGAGGAGGCCATGCATGGTGGTGAACGTCCATTCTCATTGTTTGAAGGAAAGGCTGGAATGGCATACCTCCTTTTAGACATGGTTAATCCCTATGAATCTAGGTTCCCGGCCTATGAACTTTGAGTGCCCGGCCAGCAAATCCATCAATCCAATAAATCTGTGTGATGCCAAGAGTACCTCGGTGAGCTTGGCATCGTTGTAAGCTTAGTGTTTCTGACTAGAAACTTGGACCTTTGTGAAATGTATGTATGTGGGGGTTCTGTTAAATATGCTCATCTTTGTGTTAAATAATGCCGCATTATTGTTGGATAAGTGGCACTGCAAAAGTGGGATGCTTCCGGTGTTTTGGGATGTACTCCCTTCTTTCAATTTTGTAAGACATTTTTAGCAAGCCAATTAAGCCTGTTAAAACGTCTTGAACAGAGGATGTAAGTGATACCAGAAATTTCTTTCAGGTTCTCCAGAGAGATTTGTCCCTACCGTTGTTGTGGACTTGAATGATGAGGAATATTGGTATCTCAAACCATTCGCCCTCCAACATGTGAGCGTCTCTAATTTACTTGGAAAGTACCTCTACAACTACTCGTATCGGACGGCTAACTATGTGTGGTTCCTGCCGGTACCCGTACTAATCCGTAGGACGAAACATCCAGTCTTTAGTAAGCCTAACCATGTAATCGAGCGTACCCCATGGTATTCAGATAATTGAAGGGCAGAAATGTTTATCCCCATTATATTTAGTAATCGGAGAGACACTTTTCCCATCCTAATCGTGTTCAGAGCCGGATAGGTTTCCCCAATAAAAAAACTAAAATGATCCTCTTCTAATTCTTTTTCATGATTTTACATTTTTGACACATGAAAATAAATAGAAAATAAATAATATTCATAGTACGAATATACGATAAAATAACAACAAATTGGTATCATATGCTAAATAGTACTAGACACAATATTACAACATATTACATATAAAAAGCATACAAATTTATATTTATATAGAAGTATACAATTGGGAGGCCTTTTAATCCCATATACCCATTTTAGATGGTGGAAATCAAAGTTCCCGTACATAAATCCTCCCTCTGATAGATATAAAATTTTCAATGGGTTTGTGGAGACCCATTGTCATTGCTAGTTGAACCCATGTCCACCACAGGCACCTAACCCACCACCAAATGCACAAAACTTTGTGCCTTTTCTGCAAACTTCACATTTACATAATTATATGAACTAGTCATCAACCCGTGCACCGCACGGGGATCACATAGTTTGTCTCAAACTTCTATATCTTGAAGTTATTTATTATAAAATTTGGTCTTGCCATTGTTGAAAGTTTAATAGGAGGCCCTTGTCAACTCAACTCTTTCTACTAATTAAACCTTAGTGAGTTTTTGTTTTTTAGATATTCCCCTATATTGAATTGTCATTTGCATATCTTTTAGTTCAATGGAGCTTATGCATGCAATTACAACTTCTGTTTCAATGTTGTCTACATTATCTATGAGTTCTTTCCTTTGCACGGGAACTTCTACGTGTATAATCCAATTATCACTAAGCAACAACCAATAGTATATTCACAAAAAATGCGCAAATAAGCTTTGGGTTAATAATTCCGTAGACATCTGAATTGGCTGAAGATATACACATAGTAACAATATATCCTTACAATGGAAGAAAATACCCTCCACATTATGTTTGCAAAAATGGTCATGCTTATATGGTTTTCGGTGTTGAATACAAATGGAAAAGTCTCCAGTAAGCTCCCCACGTCAATTCGAAATGACCATACCTTTTTTTGACATGCAAGTAAAAAACAACAAAAGCAAAGTTGTATTAGTTATCCAAGACCCAACCTGGTAACCTGTTCTTGGCCTAGTTTGCCATAGAAATATAGAATGGAGCTGAAAATATGAAGTTTTAGTAGCTATAGGACAAATGTGATGATTTTTACCTCGAAACATCAATTTTTCTGTAACAAATAATTGCATTCCAGATAGAACTTCATGTATCTCAGACAAACGTTGATGTCTTTGTTTGGTGAAATATCTGACATTGTATTTCATCCAGTTAAAGGGTAGATGCAGCATGCTTTTTTCAGCTACCTCTTGTAGTTTTCCAAGTGCTAAATGCACGCACATGCACTAATATAGATAGAAATTAAAACTTGTTTGGTTTGGCTGTCATATTTCAATTTTGGAATGTCTAATATGAGAAATCATGGCCATGCTGCAACAAATTATAAGTTAGCACCTAACCGTAGAGCAGGATCAACTTTTTTTTTCTTATTTCCCTCATTGAATAAGAATCTAGCAAGTGAGTAATTGGGCTGAAAAACACATGTAGCTATATACTCACCTACGATGGCCCATCTTATAATTGACGCTGTCAACAATTCTAAGCAACACAACTGGCTTTGTGAGCGATGGCGTCCGCAAATTCTTAGAAAACAAAGCCTCAATGCACGGCTTCCATAACAACCGTCGTACGGCCGACGCGGGCATGTGCTGTGTGATCATCGGTCGCCGGCAGCAATATAGAATCACCTTGTATCATCTTGGTATAACCAAGATAGTTTTTCTCATGATAGTTATTTTTGTCAGTTTGCAACCATGTCCGCTCCCACGCTCCTGCGACGCCCGCACCCATCGCCGGGATCCGCCGTCGCCGCCGCCCCCTCCGCTACCCTCCCCCACCAGCCCAACCAGCCCAGACACCCTGCCTCGCCCGTGTCCCCGCTCTGCCCGCCGGGCTTTGAATCGCCGCGCTTCGCCCATGGTGCGGCCGGGGATGGCCAGATCCCGTCAGATCTGGTCTCCGTCTCCCGCGCGCCGCTGTCCTCCGGCTCGGAGGTTGTCCCTGACTCTGACCAAGGTTCGTCCTCGACGGCAGATGCGCCGGGAGCTGCGGCACGCAAGGTAAGATTCGCTGCTGCCCAGGATCTCCTGCTGGATTCGGCCGCTAAGGGCATTAATGGCGCGCCGCGTCCCTGTCTCAAGAAGTCAAGGGCCTCCTCTGCCCCGGCCATCAATGCCTGGGCTTCTGCCTCTCCGGTGCTCCGCGCGGCGGAGCCTGTCCTGGCCATCAATGCCTGGGCGTCCGCCTCTCCGGTGCTCCGCGCGGCGGAGCCAGTTCTGCCGGGGCCACCCTCCGTCCTCGCGCGCTCGCTGGCGATGAAGCCCCAAGGTCAACTTCAGCAGCACATTGATGAGGGCGACCAAGATGGGTGGACGGAGGTAAGGCCGCCGTACTGGTGGCGAGTTATTGCCCGCAACAACCGCAGCGCCCAACGGGAGCAACGGCTTCCTCCTTATTACTCCTCCACGCGGAGGACCGGCTTCGTCAAGCTCCACAGAAGGTACTGCCATCGCTGCCTCTCCAAGGGACATTGCAGGGCGGACTGTAGAGATCCGCTCAGGTGCCGGGCCTGCCGGCGCAACGGGCACAAGGCTCGTGACTGCAACAGCCCGTCCTCTTCTTCGGCCGGCTCGTCCTCACCCTCCCCACGCCAAAGCTCTGCGTCCCCGCCACACGCGCCTCCCTCGACGACGGCCGCTTCCTCTCCTTCTGCTCCATCGACGCCGGTGAAGGAGCCGCTTGCCGCCATGCCAAGGACCGGGGACCCCTCGCTGCGCACGGCCGAGGGGCACGTCCTGGTGATGGCCTCTGCTGCTTCGGGGCTGGCGGCGGGTCGGCTGGCCAACCAGGCGGCCGTGGTCTGGCTGGGCCGTGGCCGCCCCAAGATCAACGCGGCGGACATGTCCCGGGCCATCTGCGCCTACACCGGCGTCGATCAGGACCTCTTCCGCGTCGTCCCGCACTTCCCCGAGGACTTCCTCGTCTCCTTCGACCATCAGCACCACCGCGAGCTTCTGACCAAGCAACCAGGCCGCTTCTCTCATGGGGAGCTCGACATCCACACTAGCCCTTGGCGCCTCAACGCCCACGCCGACGTCATCGACTTCTACCACCATGTTCACCTCTGCATCGAGGGCGTCGAGCTCAACGACTGGACGGACGACATCGCCTCGCAAATACTAGGCCCCAAGACGGTGTTTCACTATTTTGACATTGCAACGCTGATGAAGGAAGATGCCACAGCGCTCAAGCTTTGGGCGTGGTCTGCTGACCCCAACAAGATCCCCAAGGTGCAGTATGTTACTGTTGTCCCCAAGCCGGAGGTGGGGAATGGCGGTGCCTCCTCCTCCTCGACGGTGGGGCGCAGGGGCCTGGTTCGCCGTGCCATTGTGCACCTGGACCTGCATGAAGACTACACCCCGGACAGAGATGGTCGGCCACCTCGCCAAGTCATCACCAACACCTTCGATTGGACCCTTGGGGTGATCGATGGTGAGCAGCAGGTGCGTGACCGTGCCAAGACTCCAAGCCGCAGCTTCGGGGACAATGGTGGTGACCGCCGCGATGAAGACAGAGACAGAAGGCGCGACGATGACGATCGTGGGCGGGGAAGGGACAGTTCCCGGCAGTCCTGGACAGACAGGCTCTTCCGTAGCCGCTCGCGCGCGCCCAACGGGCGATCTGATGATCGTCATCGTGGAGGTGGCCAGCGCAGAGATGACGGCCGCCATGGTGGACGTGATGGCCGTCGCGATGACCGTGATGGCCGTGATGGTCGCCGCCGCGGCATGGAGCTGGACACTCCTGATGCAAGACGCATCGACAAGGCGAGGACCCAGCGCCTCAGTGATGGCACTGTCCTGCCTGCCTCCGGCGCTCGCGCCCGCAACCGCTCCCCCGACAGGGTGGCTATGAGGCACAGGGATGACGCCAGGAGCTCCGAAAGGGGGCGCTCGTTACCGCCCGCACCGCGCCCCAACTCGAGCATCATCGTCGAGACGCGCAGGGCCTCTCCGCTCACCTGGCTGCGTCGCGCAGGCCCCTGTTGCATGGCCCAGGTGCGCCCGCAAACTGAAGAGGTTGGGGCCCTGGTTTCTTCCGGCGCCGCGGCTGTTCTGGCCGAGGCTGGCCGATCGCCTGCGGCTGCAACCGCTAGCCCCAAGCCTGCAGCTTCCGCCTCATCTCCGGCGGCCTGGCACGCTTCTACACCGGTGCACGTCCCGGACGAGAGGATGCTGCTGCTCACGGATGGCGGCCTGGAAGCCTCGCCTCGAGCCTCGCCTGCTGCTGATGAGGAAGACCTTGGGCGCAGCCCTGGGAGCCAAGCCACTCCGCTGTTCGTCCCTGTTGTGCCACCGCTGCTTGTGGCGCCTGCTTCCACTCCTACGCGCCCACCGAAGGCTAGAAGGAAGACTCTTGCTGGAGTGTCCGGCTTCGCCGGCTTCCCTGTGAACCGGTCCAGCCCACGCCTGAAGAAGAAGAGAGGTGGTATGCCGATTGCTAAGTTGGCAGAAAAGGTTCTGTGCCACAGGCTTGGCATAGTCGACGAAGGAGAGGAGGTGACCGAAGCAGCCATTGCGAAGTTCGTGCAGATGTTCAAGGGTGCGCTACCTGATATAGCCATCTCGGCGCTGAGGGCGCTCTTCCGGATGGACTGTGACTTCGCTTCCGCGGTTGAGCAGGCGCTGGTTGACCATGGTGGAGAGGGAGGTGCTGACCTCCTGCCTCAGGTGGAGGCGGATGCTGATGCTGATGCTTAGTGCTGCGCCTAGTCGCCTAGTCCCCAAAGATGTTACTAAGTTAGCTATGTTACAACCATCAGTTTGTATGCTTCTGTGTATGCCTGTTTGTAGCTCCTGGGAGCTATGTTCCCTGGTCTTGGCAAGACCAACAGCAATGCGGCTGCTGTTTAGTACTGATGTCCATCAGGTAGCAAATGGATAATCTACAACCGTGTATCAACTTCCTAGATTGGAATGTAAGAGGGCTTAATGACCCTGATCGCTGTGATGTTGTCTCAGAGCTGATTGCTTCTACTTCTTGTGATGTAGTCTGCCTACAAGAGACCAAGCTCACCGATGTTGATCAACCTTTGGCTAGTAAGCCGGGAGGATATCGTCTCCGCGGCTATGCCCGGCCGCCCGGCCATTGGCACTAGAGGAGGAATCCTTCTCCTCCGGAACGAGGCGACCGTTCGTATCACGGACATCTCCGCCGGAACCTACTCCCTCTCGGCCAACATTACGAGTCCTTGAATCGAGCCTACAATTCAAGATCACGACGGTCTACGGACCTACTCGCGCAAACCTCAAAGATGATTTCTACAATGAACTCATCCAAGCTAAGCCCCTCGCGGACCTCAAATGGCTTGTGACCGGTGACTTCAACCAAATTTACCGGGCTAGCGATAAAAATCGAGACAATAGCAACCAAAGCCGTATCAACCGCTTCCGCGACGCCTTAAACACTTGTGAGTTAAAAGAGATCCATTTGCAAAACCGCAAATACACGTGGAGCAACGAGCAACAAGACCCCACCATGAGCAAGCTCGATGGGTTCTTTTGCAACGAGGAGTGGGACATCGCCTTTGCCACACACATCCTAAATGCTCTCTCCTCGGGGCTGTCCGACCATTGCCCCCTTCTCCTTGCCAAGGTGGATGGACCTAGAAGAACCAAGTCGTTCCGCTTTGAAAATTTTTGGACCAAGATGCCGGGGTTTAAAGAGACGGTCCAAGCCGCGTGGAATATACAAATCCCACATGTTGAGCCTTGTCAACGCCTCTTCCATAAGCTATCAAACACAAGCTCTAGACTCCGGAAGTGGAGCAAATCCCTTTTCTCTAAAGCAAAGGTCGAATTTCACATGGCCAATGAGATCATCCTTCGTCTTGACATTGCCCAAGAATCTCGTACCCTTAGCCCTCAAGAGCGGGACTTAAGGGCTCGTTTGAAAAGAAGAATCCTTGGCTTGGCCGTGTTGGAGAGATCTAGAAAACACCAATCCTCGTGCGTGAGGAACCTCAAGGAAGGGGATGCTAACACTAGGTTCTTCCACCTTCGCATCAATGGGCGTCGCCGCAAAAACCTCATACACCGTCTCAAGAATGGAAATGGGTGGGTAACGGAACACAACCAAAAGAAGACAATCATCCACGACCACTTCAAAAAAGTGACCAAGAAGGCACCTCCTCGGAACTCGGATTTTAATTGGAGTAACATCCCAATCCCGCCTTGTGATCTTTCCGACATGGGCGACCCTTTCACCGAGGATGAAGTTAAGGACGCCATACATGGGATTCATAGCCATAAGGCGCCGGGGCCGGATGGTTTCACCGGGGCCTTCTTCAAATCATGTTGGAGCATCATCAAGCATGACCTCTTGGCCGTCGTCAACGACTTCTCCAATTTGCGCACCAACAATCTACATTGGCTCAACTCCGCAAACATTGTTCTTATCCCCAAGAAGGAGGGTGCCGAGGACATATCCGATTTTAGGCCTATTAGCCTCATACATGCCGTGGCCAAGATCATTGCCAAGATGATGGCCACCCGCCTTGCTCCTCATATGAACAACCTCGTCTCCAACGCCCAAAGCGCCTTCATCAAAAAAGAAGTATTCACGACAATTTCTTGTATGTGAGGAGCTTGGCTAGAAGACTCCACAAGTCCAAAACGCCCACGCTCCTCTTCAAACTTGACATAAAGAAGGCCTTCGACTCCGTCCGATGGGACTACCTCATGGATCTCCTTGAGCACCTTGGCTTCCCATCAAACTTTAGAGATTGGGTTTTCGCCCTCCTTGCTACGGGCTCCTCGAGGGTTCTCCTAAACGGGCTTGCCGGCGACCCTATTAAGCATGGGAGGGGTCTACGCCAAGGAGATCCGTTATCGCCCCTCCTTTTTGTGCTCTCCATCGACCCGCTTCACTACATCCTCCGCAAAGCTACCCAACAAGGACACCTACACCTCCTAAGGGGAAGAGTTCCCACCATACGGACTTCTCTTTATGCCGATGATGCGGCCATTTTCATGGCCCCCCACAAGGAGGATATCATTTTCTTGGCTACTACTTTGGATCGGTTTGGAGAGGTCACCGGCCTAGTCACAAATTGTGCCAAAAGTCAAGTTGCACCCATCATGTGCAACAACATCGATCTCCAAGATGTGCTACAACCGTTCCCCGCTAGACTCACTTGCTTCCCTATGCGATACCTTGGGTTGCCCCTCTCGCTCACTAGATTGAAAAGAGTTCATCTACAATATCTTGAGGATAAAGTTGCCGGGAAGCTCGTCCCTTGGCTAGGCAAGCATACCACCATGGCCGGCCGCATGGTGCTTGTCAAGGCGGTGCTCACAAGTGTGGTCATCTACTTCATCACCGTCCTAGAATTACCTTTGGAGGTTCTCTTAAAGATTGATAGCATTAGGAGGGCCTATCTTTGGGCGGCTTGTGATAAAGTGTCGGGAGGGAAGTGCAAAGTGAATTGGGACCTTGTTTGCAAGCCTAAGGAGAAGGGAGGCCTTGGAATTCTAAACCTCCATAAATTTGCTTCCGCTCTTCGTTTGAGGTGGCTTTGGCTAGATTGGACGGATCCTTCCAAGCCTTGGAGAGGTCTTGAGTCTCCTTGCAATAGCCATGATAAGGAGCTTTTGCGGCCGCCACAAGGGTGACCATCGGTAATGGTGAGAGGGCCCTCTTTTGGGACTCTTCTTGGCTTGATGGAATTCGGCCAAAAGACATAGCACCCCTCATCTACGATATTTCCAAAAAGAAGAGATGCACCGTCGGGAAGGCCTTACAAAACAATTTTTGGGTCTCCCAAGTCAACCTCCAATTCGGGCTAACCTTAGAGCACATCACCCAATTTGCTAAGCTTTGGGACAAACTATCAAACATCCACATCAATGATGATGAACAAGATACAATCATTTGGAAGCTCACAACACATGGCAACTACTCCTCGAGCTCGGCTTACAAGATGCAATTTGAGGGCCTCACAAACTCCGCCATGCCGGGCATGGTTTGGAAGCATTGGGCTACACCCAAATGCAAGATCTTCACTTGGCTTGTGCTTCAAAATAGAGTGTGGACGGCGGATAGGCTAGAGCGCCGGGGGTGGCAAAATTGTGGAAATTGCAAGCTTTGCAACCAAGTTCAAGAATCCGCGGCACACATTCTCTTCACTTGCCGTTTCACAAGAAGGGTGTGGCTTAGCATCAAGGATTGGCTTGGTCTTGTTGACGTCGAACCGGATAGATGGATCGAGGCCGCCACGGTCCATGAGTGGTGGACAAGCTTTGTGCAAAAAGATGGACAATCAAGAACGGCGATGTCCTCTCTTGCCATGCTTGTGTCATGGGAGGTGTGGAAAGAGAGAAACGCGCGTGTGTTCCGGAACCATTGCTCCACCGTTCTCATGGTCGCAACAAGGATAAAAAACGAGGCGACTCTTTGGGCTTCCGCCGGAGCAAAAAAGTTGGGTAATGTAATGCCGGGAGAGTAATCCTTTTCTTGTTCTGGGTCTTGGCTGCGGCCTTGACCGTTTGGTCTGTAACTTAACTTGCTTAAACCTTCTTCTCTATCAATGAAATGGCAAATCTTTTGCCTCGTTTCAAAAAAAAAAAAGATAGTTTTTCTGAATACGTGACACAGACTCTTGCTTTAAAAAAATAAGAGATTGAGTAGTAAACTACTCGGGGCTCTTGCTTTTAAAACATTAAGAGATTGAGTAGTAAACTACTCAGGGTCAATAATCTAACCTCGACTCATCAAATAAGTGGTTGAGTTTGAAACAGTTGAGCTCCCCCTCTCTTTTGTTTGCTTGCATTATCCTTTTGTACGTACTTCTGTAGTTTGATCAAGCAAGTTTTCTTTCAATTTGAGGACCTGTAATAAATTGCACGATGCTTCAAGTTGTAGTTAAGGAAAACCGCATGCTGCAATATAATACAATAACTTAATTTTTCTTTGATAGAAACTATTATATTGTAATGTTTTATATTGGTGTAAAATAAGATTAGCTGAGATGCATAACATTCTACCAAAAATATTTATCTTAATGAGGCTTATCTAAAACTGTATATAACTTCAGAACATGCAACCAGCTAGTACGGAAACATATAAAGGAATAATTGCTAAAAGTCTAGTAAAGAATATATGCTTCCGCTGGGTAAAACCACATGTGACCATGCAGTACTCATGCTAAATAATTCACAGGCAGATCACCGTGAGTGGAAGATGCAAGAAAAATTATCATATTGATCTGCTTCTGGATAGATTAGGAAAAAAAAAGTATACTACATACCTGGGATCAGCCGGACTGTTTCCGGGTGTGTACAGCTGAGATAAAACCACACGTACGTGACCATGCAGTCATGCTAAATCAATCACAGGAGATCACCGTGAGTGGAAGCAGCAATAAATATTTATCATATTGATCAGCTCCTGCATAGATTAGGAAAAAAAGTGCACTACCTACCTGGGATCGGCCGGACTATTTCCAGGTCGATCCAGCTTGGCCGCCGCCCGCCGAGCGCTCAGGCATGTGACTGACTAAGACGCTGTCTAATTTTTCCATGGATCCTGCCCAGCCAATTAATTGGAGGATTCTTACATGTAGCCGGCGGCCAGATTGCTCGCCTCCGAGAGGTGGTCACGATTCAGGAACATTGGAAAATACTGCCTCCGAGAAGCACGACATGAAAGAGAGGAGTCCTGTTTCTTGACGTTGCCTTGGCGTACGGGACTACATGGGAGTCCGACATCATCCAATGGCTCCAGATTGATCATCGCTTAATTAAATGGCTGAAACTTGTTAACCTCCAGGATTAACGTGGTGTCTTCTAGGGAGTCTCCAATTAGTAAATATAAGATACTTAAGCAATTTAAAACTACTAGTAGATCATTAAATAAACTAAAGTAAACCTTAATCAATATGAGCACCAGGATTTAATTCCTGGCAGTTTTAGCTAATTCCTGGTCATTTTACTGGCACCGACGTGTCGAACGCTTGAATTTTCATCGGAAAATACGGCTAACAGGCTAACGACTCTTACTACACCGTTTTAAGCACCATGTGTAAGCGATATGCGTTGTGGGTGCACTAAGGAGTGGAACTCAATCTTTATGACCAATGCCGGTGTGGGCATTGGCGCATGTGCCACCATCTGGGAGGCCAGGATGGCCTCCGCTAAGACCGACCATTTCTCCTCAATAAGCAGCATTGGCGGGGGAGGAAGCGATGGTGCTACGATGCCACGTCCAGCTGGTGCACATGCATCTTGTTGGGATTCGTAGCAGAAAACAAAAAAGTTCTAACTAACGCAATCCAGTTGCCCAAATCTATCTAGGAGTAATGTAGTAACAGACAAGGTTTCGGTGATGTACCCTCATAAACCGAAAGTGGTTAACGTTCCACCGGAACGTGGATGGTGTATTCGTACTCGTCGCCGACCTCAGGGTCGTGATGAAGTCCTCTTGTACGATGTCCAGCACCGCAAGTGCAACACCTCGTAGCTTCGCACACATACGGTGCTCAAGGACGCTCATGTCTCCGTTCCAGCGGAGGTGTGTGGAAGTAGATCTTCTGGATTCTAATCCCGGCAACGCTCCCGCGCACCGGGTGGAGTACTCCCTCCGTGCGTAGCTCTTCGAGGAACCACGCATGGGAGAGAGAACAAGAGAGAGAGAGAGAGAGAGAGAGGAGGTGCCCAAATGGGCTATCCTCTTCTCAAGGGAGGGAATTGTGTGCTCCCAATGGGCAAGGGTGCGCTCCAAAACCCTAAAAGGTTGGCCGACTAGGTCACCAAGTGCACATGCGCCCCCACCCTCAAAACCCTAGCCACCCCCACCACACAGCCCATGTGGGGGGTCGACCGACCCCTTAATGGGCTCTCCGCCGGGAGGGTCCCATTTAAGGTGGGTTGCACATTTTTGTATTAAATAATTACATATATTTGATACTAATTTACTTAATTAATACATAATACATAATATTTAATTCCCGATGATCCGAGACACCTCTCGAACCACTCCGAACATCCTTCGGATTCTCCCCGAACTCTTTCCGGTTCTCACTTCTATATTCTCCGGTGTTTCAAATAAATCCAAAATAATCTTAAGTTTCATTGAACCCTTAAGTGTGTTTCCCTACAGTTCGAGAATGACATAGACATGATCGAGAAAATCTCCGATCAATGATCACCACGGTGTTCCGGAGAACAATAATGACCCCTATGTATTCTACGAAGAAGTGATCGTCGTTTGAACCATTACGTAGAATCTCATTCCCTTCGTTACTTCGATACTGGCAGTCTTTCGAGACTTGATCATCGATATCATTATACCTAGTTCGATCTCATTACAGACAAAGCTATTCAACTTGTTCTATTCGATTCTATCCTCATGGCCTAGTCATGTGTTGCAACTTGGATGTAATCTCACCGAGTGATCCCTTAGTATCTTCCATCACGCGGATGAACAAATCCCGCCATTGACACATACGCCTCAACCCATCCCATTGGAATACCTGAGCAGAACCTTTATGACCACCCTTTTACGGTGTGGCGATTGATGATGTCTAAGTAGCCGTCGGTGATAGTGATTAGATACGGTCTCACGGTCTAAGGATTAGGTTACTACGCTTTCATTAATATCACAATGTAAACTTCGTGCTTGATCGTATTACAATACTTATATTTCGGAATGTCCATCATATCATTTACTCAATGACATGACCTCCATTGTTAATGATGTGTGTGTGTGTCCATGATCGGGAAACCTCCATCATCGATTGACCTCATTGAACTAGTTTGCAAATGCTCACTAGGGACCCTTGGTTTGTTTATAATACCATACGTGTATCAATGTTTCTGATTAATACAGTTATAGCATGGCACGAAACTATTATAAACTATTGATATATAATAATAAATACTCTTTATTATTTGCCTCTAGGGCACCATATGTAGCACATCTCTGAGTCCTAATTTGTGTTGTTGGGGTCATCGTCGGTGATCATCTCTTTATCGGAGTCAAACCAAGATTTCGGCGGTTGAGCCGAAGAACGAGTTGCCCTGGATTTCGTGCTCAGTTTTGAAGAGCCTCACGACATTGGCGAGCTCACATCATAGCATGGGTCCGCGTGCAGCTCTAGCGGCAGAAAAGGCCACCGGTTGTAGATCTTGCGGAGATGGTTGGCACCGGTAGCACTGAAACCCTATTAGGGTTCAAAGTGCCAACCATGCAAGAGGCGCTGAAGTAATGCATATTTTTTTTAGGCATTCACCGCACATGTAGGGATCCAATCCAATTCGGAGATGATGGCGAATACATATGAGGCTGGTAGATAGCTTTTGGTTGCTAATCTCTAGCAACTTCTTTTGGTTTAATCTTTACACACTTAGGAGCTGGGAGGTTTGGGAGTGAAAAATCTTCGGTTGCAAGGGCTCGCCCTTAGGGCTCGATGGGAATGGATACGGCGTACGGATCCATCTCGACCTTGGCAAGGGCTGCCAATGTTGAGAGACACGGAGGCCGGGTAGGTGTTTCAAAGTTGCGCAAAGATCCAAATTAGCAACGGCCTTGATGTGATGTTTTGGTGGGACATATGGATTGATGGTCGATCGGTCCCGGAGATTGCCCTCTTGGTGGTCATGCAGGTGCCCACTAGAATCAAGAACAAGAGAAGGGTCGCGGAGGCGTTGCCTCATCATGGGTGGGTACAGGTTTCAGGGGACACTAACGGTGGAAGGGTGCGCACAGCGTGCCAGGCTTTGGATCGCCTTGAACAGCTTGGGTCAAGATGACCATACCGCTGACAAGTTTACTTGGTTGGGCTTGGGGTCTGGTGTTTACTCCGCAAAGGCGACATATGCCATCCTTTGCCAAGGGAGAACGAGATTTTCCATGGGGAGCTCCATCTGGAGATCGTTTGCGCCTTTAAAGCAAAATCTTCGTGTGGCTAGAAGTGCAGTACAGGCTTTGGACCTCTGATCGTAGGCAGAGGCACATGCTGCAGGAGACGGTGGATGATTGTTTCACTTGCCTTCAGGAGATTGATACGGTGGATCATGTCCTCGTCAGGTGCAGTTATGCAAGGGTGGTCTGGCATGGATGTCTCAATAGGGCTCTTCTTCCTTAGCGGAAGCAGGAAGCTCGTCAGGAAGGAGGATAGAAGAAAATTTGATTGCTTGGTGATCCTGACAGCTTGGATGATCTGTAAGCAAAGGAATGCCCACGTCTTTTGAAATAGGAGGGATCAATGTGACACTGAACAGCTTATTAATAGGATCCATGATGAGTTCCATCCGTGGAAAAGTGCAAGAGTAGGAGGGAGTGAAAACCTAGCGCGAGACTAGGCTTAGGTGTTGTGTGGAGTTTCTGCTGCTCGCGAAAAAAATAATCTTTACACACTTTGAAAATTTAATAAATAAACACACAATGGGGAAATCCACTGACCAGCTTTAAAAAACACATATGAGGCTGGTCTTATTGTTTTGCTTGGCTTACAACTCTTTCTTCATGGCTGTTCACTTCCCCCTTCTCTTCTCTGTCTTGTCTACAGTAACTGAGAGACTTTTGGTGGGTGCCGGGCCACCCCGACGCGGATCTCGCCGGCGACGCCGGTAGAGATGGGCGGAGGGGAGGCGCCGGAGTACATAGTCTAGTTAGGGTTTGCGGCAGCTTGCCGGTTGTGGGTTTCTTGCCCAGTAGTGGAAGCGGAGGTCGAGATCTGGCCGCCTGGATCTCGCCTGAGGTAGGGTCTCTCCGGTTTCTTCTTCTTCTCCGGTGGTCGGAGGGAAGAGGGGAGCGGGAGACTGACGCTTCTTCCAATAAAAAAGTGGCGGTGTTCCTCCTGTTGCAGCGCGGATGCGGCGGGCGGTGCCTTTTCCTGGCCGGCCTTGGAGGCGAGGGGGAGAAGGTGCGCACGCCGGAGAACAACGACGTCGACGAGCTCCTGGCCGGCCGTGGAGGCGAGGAGGAGCTTAGCCGCATCGCTACCATCTCGGCTGCTTCTTGGAGGCTGTACCTCTCGCCGCTTCGGTGTGGAGGTAGCACTCCGACGTCGTTCTCTCGGCCGGCCATGGCGGCGAGGGTGAGGACAGCAAGGATGCTCGTCGCTTCCCCGCACTGGAAGCGGCACCACAAGTGCGTTCGAGCTGCTACGGAATCATCTGCGCCGCTGTTCAAGCGGCTTTCTTCCTGGGATGTTCTTCACCAGGGGACCTATGCCGGCGTCACCGCCCTGCCCCTGTACCTGATGGCCGAAGGGTGGCCCCTCTCCAGGATTTCAACCTCCACTGGGAGGTTTCTCTCCGGCTCGTCGTCGACAACCCATGCTGGATGCGCCCCAAGTGGCTTGTTCCCCGGCGGCGCTGACAGCAGTCGATGGCGGAGTCCTACCTCCGGCGAAGACCAGGGACCTGATCGCGTTTTCAGTTTTTCGCAAGGGTCCTGTATGCAAAATCGGAGGGCTGGTTTTCTATTTCTTGTTTC
The DNA here is from genome assembly GCF_022539505.1 of Lolium rigidum. NCBI lineage: Eukaryota > Viridiplantae > Streptophyta > Magnoliopsida > Poales > Poaceae > Lolium > Lolium rigidum. The sequence goes on from NC_061511.1 coordinate 137,890,802, forward strand.
ATGGAGGCCCTTTATGTAATTTGGTCTGTAACCGTGTGGAATTAATGCAGCTCTCGGTCCTTCGGGACCTTTCCTGTTCAAAAAAAAAACTCTTTCTTCAAAACTATCCATGCCGTTGAGGAACAGTGTCGTGGAAGACATGATGCTATAAAGAAAAGGAGTGCCAAGTACGCCGGCAGAGTAGTACCAATAACAAGATTACAAAATCCATGTCATATTGTTCGAAATGGTCTTTTAAGGCACTGCTGCTGTGCTGCCGATCCAGGGATTTCAGGGTATCTGTGTGATATGCTAGTCCTTGGATTCCAAGGATTGCTGTGTTTGTCTTGACTACAGGAAGACAAAGAGTTACATGAAGCCAAAACGGCAGGGTCAACAACAGGGGCGGACCTACAAATATGGCATGGTGCGGCATCGGCCATAGCTTATTCTGGCCGGCCGATAACCACTTCTTCCCCACTCATATCGTGTTAGTATACACAAGCTTGAAGATGTCAATTTACATCTATCTAGCATCAATGCATTATGCGTGGGGCAGCAAGAAAGACTAGAGGTTGTGCATGGTCGTTTGTGCTGAATGCATGCATCCTTTTAAATTAAGCGTCTCCTACTTGATGGATTGGTTTTGGTCATCATGGAATTGAGTAACCTACGGTATAAGTGGTGTGAGATTTTTTCGAGAATTTCCAAAAGTGCCCACTTGATTTCATGTGTGATGGACAAAAAGTTATACTGGTTTCGGATAACACTCTTCGGCTTGTGCCACCGAGTCGACTCCTCCCACTAGTAGAAACAAGGGCTTTTATCCTGTCCTCAAAAGAGCTTTTGCACCGGATTTGGCACGAACCGGTGCTAAAGGGGTCATTAGCACCGGTTCGTGCGGTCTGGACGTCCAGGGGGCATTAGCACCGGTTCGTGTGGGACCTTTAACACGAACCGGTGCTAAAGGTCTACCCTTTAGCACCGGTTCGTAACACGAACCGGTGCAAAAGGTTTTCCTGCTCCCCACGCACCTCCACCCCCCCCCCCGTGGATCGCCTTTTTAACACTGTAAAATAGAAAAGAAAATGATAGAAAATTCAAAAAATAAAATATTTTGAGATTCCTGTATGTTACACAACCTACTATTAGGGAAAATTAACAAATTTCAATTTCAATTTTTTTTTCAAAAAAAGTTTGAAGAATGGTAAAACCGCATTAACTTTTGCATACGACGTCGAAAAAAACGTATAATATATCAAAATCATCGTGGGAAAAAGTTACATCCGAATTCACCGGGTTTACCCGGTTAGCCAATTTTTAGATTCTCAAAATTCCAAATTAAAATATGAAAGTAGGAAGATTTTAGTTTTTTCTAGAAATTTAGGATTTTATATTTTTTTTATTTTTCAAAATTAAAATTAATAATTGCATCCTGCACTGAAAATTATAAGTTTTTCAAATTTCAGGTTTTAGGTTTGGCAAAAAAAATTTAAAAAAATTGAAAAATTGAAAATAATTAAAAATAATACAAAATTGTAAAGTTAATGTTTATTTATTTATTCAAGATTATTATTAGAACATTAGTTTGGTTTATTAAAATAATTATTTGAAATTCGAACAATAAAGAAATATGACATCTACCGATATGTTAATAGGATTGATATGATACTACTATCACATACATGCGCGCGAAGCACTTGGATGCGGGATGGAAAGGAACTTGGAAGTTAAGCGTGCTAGTGCTAGAGTAGTGGGAGGATGGGTGATCGAGCGGGAAGTTTGAGCACGAGTAAGTAATTGGACTAGAGATAAGGGTAGTTAGAGACTAAACTTGTGAAATAACTAAAATATTAGAAATTCTGAAAAAAAGAAAAAAAAGAGGGAGTAGAAAATAATTCGAAAAAATGGGGGTAGCGGGGTTCTACCGCGGCAGCGTTTTGGGGCGTTTTTCTGCCGCGGCAGACCCTTACGAACCGGTGCTAAAGGTCCTTCCGCTCGGGCGCCCGACAGCCGCCACGTGGTGCACCCTTTAGCACCGGTTCGTAACTGAACCGGTGCAAAAGGGGGGGGGGCTTTTGCACCGGATTGTTTGCACCGGTTGGGCATCCGGTGCATATAGCCCTTACCAACCGGTGCAAAAGGCCCATTTTCCACTAGTGTCCGCACCTAAACTTTAGTAGGAGTATCTTTTTTGTTTTGTTTCTCTTGACATGTATTCTAGTGCCACCGCACCTTATGGTGCTAGAGACCGGGCAACCACCCGAGTTGCAGTCCATAAGAGCAAGTCTAACAGGCCCCGTATAATTTCGCCCCGTATAACGCGAGTAGAGGGCCCTGTATCGGGTTTTCGCCGACCGAAAACTCGGACGAGCTAGCAGACCCCGTATACCCACCCCGTAAAACAGGGTTTTTTGACAAATTGCATATTAGAACCAACACACCATTCACATAAAATAAATGTTTTACATCACACAATAATCGTCATAATTATTACAATAATGTTTTTCGGAAATGTCAACAAGAATTAAACAAATAAAAAACAAATGTTTCACACATACAACAATAGGAAATGAATGTTTAACACATACAACAATAGGAAATAAATCATTGGCCATGCAACTGCCAATGGTGATCAATCAAATCTTGGGTGAGCTGGTGATGAGTCTCGGCATTTTCAATGCCTCGATGAGCTGCAAGAAAAGCTTCAATCCGATCGGGGTTCCTCTCGGGCTGCACTCGGGTGCCAACATTGTCATAGAAACACGGCAAGTTCAAACCGCGTTCATCTTCAATGATCATGTTGTGAAGAATCACACAACATGTCATGACATCAACAAGAGTTTCCTTGTCCCAAAACCTAGCAGGACCCCGGACAATTGCAAACCTTGCTTGCAAGACACCAAAAGCTCTCTCAATATCCTTGCGGCATGCCTCTTGATTTTTGGTGAAGCAAGCTTCCTTTCTTGTCAAAGCCCTGTCCTTTTTCTCTTTTATGGACTTGACAAGGGTTGCATAGTTAGGGTAAATACCATCTGTGAGATAGTACCCCATGGTGTACTCATTGTTCATAACTTTGTAGTTACAAGGTGGAGATTCACCCCTAACTAGTCTTGCAAACAAAGGGGATCTATTCAAGATGTTGATGTCGTTGAGTGTCCCCGGCAATCCAAAAAAGCATGCCAAATCCATAAGTCTTGAGAGGCCACAGCTTCAAGAACAATGGTAGCATCGCGGCTTTTGCCACAATACATTCCATGCCATGCTTTTGGACAATTTTTCCATGTCCAATGCATGCAATCCAAACTACCAAGCATCCCCGGCCACCCCCTCTTTTCATTGATCTCCATGAGCCTTTTTGTATCATCCTCATTTGGAGCTCGGAGATACTTCTCTCCATACAACTTGATCACCATCTTGGCAAACATACGCACGCAATCCGTGGTTGCACACCAATGCGCAGGTACTCGTCGGTATAATCTGCTGGTATACCGTATGCAATAACCCTCATGGCGGCAGAAATTTTTTGATATGGGCTAAATCCCATGACTTGGGCAGCATTTCTTCTTTGCTTGAAATAATCGCAATTTGCCTCGCAATCTTTGACGATTCTCTCGAACAAAGACCTACGCATTCGGTACCGTCTACGGAAGAGGCGGGGAGGATAGGTCGGTACCTCGGCGAAGTAATCTTGCATCGACTGTTCGTGGCCGAGCGCGCGGTTCCGCGGAATGCACATACGCCCCATCACGGATCCTTTCCGCTGATCCAGCAGCTTCAAGCGGTCCTCCGTTTGCTTCAAGCCGAACAGGAGCACCATCATCTCCGTCTCGGCGTCGTTGAGCAACTCGTCGATGTCGGAATCATCCGAATCCGACGACGACCAATCGGTCGACGTCGCCTCCAAATCCGCCATGTGCACATCCTCCGAAGCCATCTACCACGGGGAACCATAGATCAGCCCGAAATCCGACCAATTTACCGGCGGCAACGAGCAAGAACGCGGCGGAATACTCACCGGCGACAAACGGCGGAGAAGACCACGGCCGGACGGCGGCGGCGCGCGCGGAGGGACGCGGAACTTCGGCCGGGGTGCGGCGGAGGTGCGGCGGGCGTCGGCGCAGCTCGGCGCGGCTCGGCGGACGGCGGAGGGCCGCGGATCCGACGGATTCCGGCGGCGGCGCGCGGGTGGCTGCGACGGCGCGCGGGGAAGAAGGATGGGGACAACCGAAATGTCCGCGCGCGCTTTCGGAATTGGGATAGTGGTTTCGCCCACTATCCCCGCTCCCACCCCGCACAAGTGGGGGCGACGACCCGCCCCGTAGTCGAAAACAGCAAAAATCGATGCGGGGGCCGTTTTTACGGGGCGTGCTAGACGGCCGGGTAGACGCGAAACCCTCAAATCGGCGGTTATTATACGGGTTTGCCCCTTTTACGGGGTCTGTTAGACCTGCTCTAACAATTCTTCTTCCCTGTTTCCCTATCAGGCTTTCACTTTCGGAATTAATCAGTCCCTGCTCGGCTACTCCTATATAAACTGAACCATCACAACCTCAGTGCTCAGGGACCAGGACAATGGCGCAAGAGATAGAGCACACCCACCTTCCCATCCGTGGGCTCAACCTCCACGTTGCTCAAGTAGGCAAAGGTGACCACTTTCTTCTTCGTTCCTAATGTTTGGGCATTGCCGTGTGGCGAGTGGAGCTTGAATGGGGCAAGTAGACCCAGTAGCTCTTTGTCATGTGTTTGATCTGTTGTTACTCATGTCTCCGTGTTGTTCGCAGATGAGCTTGGGACGGTGGTGTTCTTGCACGGCTTCCCGGAGATATGGTACACGTGGCGCCACCAGATGCTGGCCGTCGCCGCCGCGGGGTACCGCGCCATCGCGCCGGACAGCCGCGGCTACGGCCTTTCGGACCAGCCGCCGGAGGACGAGGTGGCCACCTGGGAGAACCTCGTCGCCGACGTGCTCGGCATCCTCGACGCCCTTTCCATCCCAAAGGTAACAACACAACACAACACAGCATCCGGTTCAGTGAGGGACAGACGAGAATCCGATCTGAATGCATGCATTCACCGTTCCATGACATGACCACATCTTGTCACCTCCGTACGTACGTGCAGGCCTTCATGGTGGGCAAGGACTTCGGCGCCATGCCGGCGTACGATTTCGCGCTGCGCCACCCGGACCGCACCCGCGGCGTGATGTGTCTGGGCATCCCCTTCAGCCCCGTGCCCATCACAATCGACACCATGCCGGAGGGCTTCTACATCCTGCGGTGGCGCGAGCCTGGGAGGGCGGAGGCCGACTTCGGCCGGCACGACGTCCGCCGCGTGGTGCGCACCATCTACATCCTCTTCTCCCGCAGCGAGGTCCCCGTGGCGGACGAAGGACAGGAGATCATGGACCTCGCCGACCTCTCCACGCCGCTGCCGCCGTGGTTCACCGAGGAGGACCTCGACGCCTACGCCGCGCTCTACGAGAAGTCCGGCTTCCGCTACCCTCTCCAGATACCATACAGGTAAACAAGCTGAAGTTTCTTGGTGCATGGTTCATGCCCCCGGCCATTTCACAACGAACAAGAAGAAAAAGATGGGCCTGAACTGCTTCCATATGTAATCTCGCAGGGGTCTGCACCGGATGACGAAGCACGGGGACGCCAAGTTCCAGGTGCCGGTGTTCATGGTAATGGGGGAGAAGGACTACTGCTTCAAGTTCCCCGGGTTCGAGGACGCCATGAGGAGCGGCATCATGAACACCTTCGCTCCTGACCTCAAGATCACCTACATCCCGGAAGGGAGCCACTTCGTGCAGGAGCAGTTCCCGGAGCAGGTCAACGACCTGCTCCTCGGCTTCCTCAAGGACCATCCCTGATCCATTTGGTCGACCCATGATAATGAGATCGGATGTATCCATGAATAATAGCACCATTGCACTCTGCTTCAACCCCCATATGTTTCTGAAGTATTCTCGGTGGTTAAAATTATTATTATGTAATGTAATCATGTCATTGTGGATGTTGAATCCGGTAGTCTATCGATTCAAGAATATAAATTTTTATTCCTTTTCCTGTGAACGTATGACAGATAGATTTAGCTCGGGACCTAACATGGCCAGATATCAACCTAAGTTTGATGTGGTGGATGAAATATCTTGGAACCTCACCGACAACGGGCAATACTCGGCCAAATCCGCTTAGAAGGCTCGATTCTTGGGTGCGACATCCTCTCCTATTAGCTCTTCGGTGTGGAATATTTGAGCTCCTCCAAAAATAATATTCTTTGCATGGCTTGCCATCCAAAATACTAGATTGTAGACATCCCACTGTCTTCAAAGAAGAGGACGACCAAATTGTGGAATGTGCTCCTTTTGCAACCAAGCTTCGGAGTCAGTGGAACATCTTTTTATCTGTTGTAGATTCACCAAAAGGCTTTGGGAACAAATTCGGATTGTCCTGACCTTCCCTTCATCAACACCGGTAGTTGAGACGCACAATCAATAAACTTTTGGTGGATCTCTATTACAAAGTGGGAGGATTTGGCTTCGTCACTCTTACATCTTGTGGAATATGAAATGAATGTAATGCAAGAATTTTCAAGGACAAGCATGCCCCGTCGGTGGTTATTCTTCAAAAGATCCAAATAGAGGCAAAGCTTTGCGTGCTTGCGGGTGCCAAACACATGAGAAATTTCATTCGATGAGAGTAATTTTTTTTGTAGTATGGCCCTTGTTACTTTATGTTCAAATGCCTAACTTAATTAATCAAATGGGGTATGGCTTTTGCCTCCCTTTAAAAAAACTAAGTAAAAAAACACCTCTAACCAAGGCTAGAATTTCTAAAATTTGTCAAAGAGGAATGTAGGCGTCATTAATGCATGTATCTGTCTGGGTATCTTCCCCCTCATAAAATATCCTGATATGTAAGTTGGAGTCAGAAATGATATCAAATACGGTCAGGAATTGATTCTGTAGGCAGGTACATTCGACCAAATTGAACAAATTATAGCTGTTCTGAACTACTACAATAAACCTGTAAATAATTTGATACGTATCGCCACTAAGAGCAAGATTAGTAATAGAGTCTGCAGCCGGCTATAGAGCCATGCCTTGTCACATAGAGCTAGCATATAGTCGAACAATATAATAGATTAGCTATTGGACTGGCTATTAGAGAGACTTTAGCAAGTATTTAATTGTTTGATGCATGCATGCCATAGGCCGAACGGTGCATGCCAGCAGCTTTTTCTTGGATACTATGCTACAGCCGGGCGATGTGCCAAGCGCCTGCTCTCCTCTCTCTCTTCCTTTCTCTCTCATCCACCTAAGCTTTTGATGAGATGGCAAACACTATAGCCTGCTGAGTAGGCATTGTTGTACTTGCTCTAACCTGTCAGTTTCTCCTCGTGTAGCGATTAGAATATTTCACGTGGAAGAGATGGTCAATTGGTCCTGACAGTCCAACCTGGTAACGTGATAAGGTTGATAAATACTACAAGCCCTCATGATCGTGGACGCGGCTTTGCCTGCGGGACCTTGGACGCCGTCATGGACGCCTATGGTTCGGACCAGGTCCTCCGGCCTGCATATGTAGAGGCCATGGCCCATGTTCTCTCGGACCGAGGCTAATGCGTAGGTTATATTTGGTCATCAAAACAGCCCAAATCCGCATATCGCTTATCTAGGCCGAATTGGTTTTAATTGACACCGACACCAGTCAGGCTTGACACCAGCTACCATACATGCATACACATGCCACTCGGCGCGTCAATTAAAAGCGATAGGAGGTAGTATCTGCTAAAGATGAGTACGTTGGACATGATGTTTAACACCTCAACTCACCTTGCCGAGCTTAAATTCTAGATTCGCTGGTGCTTAAAAAGTCTCTGCTAATTACTCATGACAATAGCAGGTTTTTTTATTATCTTAAACTCTCCACCCAAAGTAACTACCAGTGTAGTCATGTGTCCGAGGGTGGCCAGCTTGTTTCGATCCTGCTTATCCTTGAGGGAGGACCTAATATCCACAAGTACGCACAAAGGAGTGGATCGTCGATTCGTCGCAGGCGAGTTTACAATTCAGACCAACAAGCGAGGTACCACCAAGTTGACTCTCTTTGTCGCGAATGCAACGCATGTCCACGCGGCTACTCTTGTGACCTCAATGGAATATACAGTAGCAAGTAATTGTCATGTCACTCACATTCTGAATAGACATGGCGATATGATAGTTCTCCAACCAAGTCGTTGAGTTCTCCTTGCCATCGTACTTCTCGAATCCCCGAGAGGATGCTTGAATTTCTCCGGGACCCTCTCTTCCAGGATCAAGGTACCGAAGCACTTTGGTCCTAGGTGGCCTACTGCATGTTCACTATTTATGGTATCTCGCAATTCGCGATTGGATGATGTCAAACTGCGCATGAATCTCCCCGGGTTAGAATGCTCTATGGTATGAGACGACCATTTTTGCTCCCTACGATGATTGCGATCTGCATGACTTGATATTGTTGGTATGTTGCGGTCATCATGTTGCCCTCTGTCCACGCGTCACGCGAAGGCGGAGCTTGTGGCTCAGCCCGGTCATGACGTGGCTCGTCTCTTCCTTGTCGTCGGCATAGGCTATGGCGGTTGGCGTAGGCTACGCAAACGGCCGCCATCGGCACTACAAGGCCTCGGCAGTTGTTCGCATAGTCTCGTCGGCATAGGTTAATGATCGTTTGTCAGTTTTCCAAAAAACTACTATTTTTTACATTTTTTAATTGTTTGATAATTTAATCTCTGAGCATGCTTAATATCAAGTTGACTTACTTATTAATAGTCAAATTTCTCACTTTATCACTCATCTTCAAACTGATCCCATCCTAACACGCTTAACTTCTTGTTCCTTCCTGATGGAACAATAAAAGAAGTAATAATAATAATCTTCAATTCAAATAACAATAAAATAAATTTGTTTTAAAAAAATCACAGAAATCTAAAACCTAAAAAAACTCCAATTTCCTTTTTGATTTTGAGGAATCTGAAAATTTGGTAAATGGTCGTAGGAGGTTAAAATCGGATGTAAATTTTTCCATAGATACATTCTCATATAAAAAATGTTTTCCTCGGATGTCGTATGCAACTAGAAAAGCAGTTCTACCAAAACATAACGTCATTTTGCATAATATATTGAAATTCATGTTTGTTAATTTTTCTAATAACTGGAACACATAATACATTGTTATCTCAAAGGATTTTGTTTTCTAAAATTCCTAACATTTTCTAATATTTTTTAGAAAATTAAAAAGACGCTTAGGGTCGGGTACGTGGAGCAAAAAATGGAGAAAAAAACTTGTGTCAACGGAAAAGCCATCGGCATAGGGCTAGCGCTAGCTTCACCGTCACGGCGAAGACTCCCGGACCCCGTGTGCCAGGCTATGCCGACGGCTTTTCTATGCCAACAGCCTCTTCGCTGGGCAGCCCGATTCGAGCCCTACATCGACGATCCCAATAAAATGCCGTCCGTATAGGATCTAACCATCGGCACCTTGACAAATTCCTGTAGTGTTGGGATGTTCATGTTAATACGAATCAAAATCAACTAAATAGATAATACTCCATCTATTTCAAAGTATAAATATTTCCGTACTCTTTTTAAAAATAAATGACTCAATTCTGTTACTCCATCCCATTTATTTCCAAGTACTAGATATAGGTGTATCTAGACCTGTATCTGAAAATCTTGAGTTAATTATTTGGGTGTCTTCAAGGCTTAGTCGACCGAGATTTAACTTATGTCTTAGTCGAATTACATTAGTGTATTTCAATATGGCTCTAAATAAAGTGTAAACAATAGCAAACACGAATCTTCAAATAGAAATAAAATTTAACGGTGAATCACGTGACTGAGATATAAGCTACGTCCCAGCTAGCTAAGAGCATCTCCAGCCGTCTCCCCGGAAAGAGCCTCAGGACGCCTTTTTTCATCCGGATGGACGAAAATGGCCCAGTCGCGCCCCCGGAACCTCGTTTTTGTCCGGATTTGGGCTTTCATCCATCCGGGGAGCCCAGGTCATCCCCGGCCCCCCAGGGAGCGCTCGGGGAATCCGGACGTAACGAAAGCGCGGGAAACACCGAGAAAACTTCCCGCGCGGCTGGTGGCCCTAACTTGTCGGCGAGGAAGGCCAATCATCGTCCTCATCGCATCGTCTTCCGCGCGTTGTAAAAGCATGCCGACGGTCAGTCTTCGCCGGGCGCTTAGCTTCCACGCGGCGAGTTAATACCGTCGCCTCGGTTTCACACACGTCGCCCTCTATTTATCACGGAACTACCGCGTGTGGCCGCATTCACCACGCCGTCTCCCTATTCACCTCTCTTCCCCAATCTCATCGAGCGAGAGCGAGAGCTAGCGATCAATGGCGAATGACGGCACGGCGAACAACGGCTTCGGCCGCCGCTCTCTCCACCAATGGGAGGGGAGGCTCCTGCATGCGGCGGGCTACCCCGTGCCACCCGACTTCCACGCGCCCGGAGGCTGGCTACTGAGCGCGGGTGGCATCCCTATCCCGCCGCCGCCGATCGGTCGCGCCGCCCTCGAGGCGGAGATCGACGCGGTGCTCGTCACTCTCAGTGATGAGCAGCGCGCGGAGGAGAGGTTCTTCCCCGACAACTACGAGGCATGGACGGAGTTCTTCCGGCGAAGGTACGAGCGAGAACTCGCCGCGTACGACGGCCCTCCTCCTCCTCCCGCTAGAAACAATGCCGCCGACCGCCGCCGTTGGTAGAGCACGCCTGGCCGCACCCTCGAGAACGTGCTCGCGCACATCGAGGGTGGCAATTCCCCCGTTCTGGGGATGTCGCCGCCGGTGGCGCCTACCGTATCGCGCTGGCATGGTAGCTCCTAGACGCCGCGAAGGATGGCACTATCCTCCTCGTCGTCTGGGTCGAGGTCGGCGTCGAGGTCCGGCGGATCGGCTCCTCCACCTGCGACGCCGGCCGTCGTCAAGAAGGAGCGGGCCTCTCCACCGCCAACCAGTGGGCGCAGCAGCGGCGCCCTCGTCATCCGCGACCAACCGTCGTCTCCCTCGCGGGGCCATAAGAGGAAGACGTCGAAGAAGGAGGCCGCAGTGTCACAGCTCGGCGAGGAGGAGGCCAAGCGTGCCGTGGACGCCCCGGTGGTGGAGGTGATCGTAAGGTCGCTCAACGACCTCGTCCCCGCCGACAACGCGCTCCCCATGGCCAGGGTTCAAGCCGTTGGTACGTGGCGCCGCCGGCACTTCGAGCGACGACGACCACAACGGCGACTACACTGCCTTCTACTGCCATTTCGGCATGTAGATCGCGGTTATTATTTTTAGTTTTTGTTTCCCTGTGGCCGAATTCAATATATTACGAATTCGGCCTATATATGTACGAACTCGCCTATATATGTTAAATATCTTTAAATTTCTCCTATGTTTGAACCAATTTCGTCTTGTTTTGTCTGAATTCGCCATTATTTGTCAAAAAAAATCATCCATTCTACGCTTGCCGCTGGGAAAATGGATCTCCTCAGACCAAAAGTTACATCCATCCGGCTAAATAGATAACGTCGGATGAGCCCAACGGGTGGAGATTCTCTAAAACATAGCAATTCCGTAATTATTTTAGGAGGGGGCGTGAACTGCCAATGTAGCTGAGGATATTGTTGAATACGGCACGGATCTCTAGACGATAGTGGCTCTGATTTTACACAGCGCTTGTCAGCATGTCCCAACTCCCAAGGAGCATTTTCGCCAATTCCTGCTCGAGTATTAAGTCCAACATCACGCCCTCGGTGCTCACTGCTGAGGAAACAGCAATGGCATGGCAGATAGAGCACACCCACCTCCCCATCCGTGGGCTCAACCTCCACATTGCTCAAGTAGGCAAAGGTGATGACAAGTTTTCGATGTTCTTCTGTCGTTTGCCATTCCCATCGAGATTCACTAGTGGGAGCAACGCTCTCCATGCTGTGTTTGATCTGTTACTCGTTCCGTTTTCAGGTGAGCTTGGGACGGTGGTGTTCCTGCACGGCTTCCCCGAGATATGGTACACGTGGCGCCACCAGATGCTGGCCGTCGCCGCCGCCGGGTACCGCGCTATCGCGCCGGACAGCCGCGGCTACGGCCTTTCGGACCAGCCGCCTGAGGACGAGGTGGCCACCTGGGAGGACCTCGTCGCCGACGTGCTCGCCATCCTCGACGCACTCTCCATCCCTAAGGTAACAAGCACGGCATCCAGCCCAGTGAACGGCTACTAATACCCCATGCGCCGCGCCATGTGTGAGTCCTGTCCATGACCGTGTTTTGCCTCCTCCGATCCGTACGTGCAGGCGTTTGTGGTGGGCAAGGATTTCGGCGTCATACCGGCGTACGACTTCGCGCTGCGGCATCCGGACCGCACCCGCGGCGTGATGTGTCTGGGCGCCCCCTTCAGCCCCGGCCCCGTCGACTTCAACGCCACCATGCCGGAGGGCTTCTACATCCTGCGGTGGCGCGAGCCCGGGAGGGCGGAGGCCGACTTCGGCCGCCACAACGTCCGCCGCGTGCTGCGCACCATCTACATCCTCTTCTCCCGGAGCGAGATCCCCGTGGCGAAGGAAGGGGAAGAGATCATGGACCTCGCCGACCTCTCCACGCCGCTGCCGCCGTGGTTCACCGAGGAGGACCTCGACGCATACGCCGTGCTCTACGAGAAATCCGGCTTCCGCTACCCACTCGAGATGCCATACAGGTAAGTATAACTCGTGTCCCCTCTGCAGTGGCAAAACTGAAGATGCATGATGCAAAATATCGACGGAGCTGCGTCTGCCCATTGCTTCCATGACGACCTCGCACTCGCAGGGCTCTGCACCGGATGACGAAGCACGTGGACGCCAGGTTCCAGGTGCCGGTCTTCATGGTGATGGGGGAGAAGGACTACTGCTTCAAGTTCCCCGGGTTCGAGACCGCCATGAGGAGCGGCGCCATGAACACCTTCGCTCCGGACCTCAAGATCGCATACATCCCGGAAGGGTGCCACTTCGTGCACGAGCAGCTCCCGGAGCAGGTCAACGACCTGCTCCTCGGCTTCCTCAAGGACCATCCCTGAATCCCTGATCCATCGACCAGAGCGAGATTGGAGATCCCCATGAATGAAAAAGAACGCTTCCGGCAGCACTCTGAATTTTCTATGTGGTTAAAAAAGGTTTCCGATTATGTAATATTCTAGTACTACTCCGTAGTATAATTGACTTTGTGTGGCTTTTCTTCCCATCGGTTCAAATAAGATGGGAAGATGTATCCTTTACCCTGGTCAATGCGTGTGACACTTCAGATTATTTATTTATTGCCTAAATGCATATAAAGCACGAACTAGGAAATTATGCGGTATCAGATGTCACCATGACACGGTACACATGAAAAATGAACACGAACGTGTACTTAACAATACGAATTAAATTCGCAAAAAAACAATACGAATTAACTATTTATTTGGTTTTTCTTCTACGAATTAATTCTGCATTTAGTCAGAAGGTGTGAAGTCTGTCCTAAAATCTTCAAACTTGTTTAGGAACTAATGATTGAGAGAATCAAGTGATGTTTCATTGATGATTGTTGGGGGTATATATACCCGCCGAACAGACGCCAATAAGGCGGTTACAAAGGCACCTCTTCGGTATTACAGCGTTTGGACAAAACTAACTAACTACTTAGCTTAGGACCTAAGCTAATCTTAATAACTGCCTAATTAGCTTACTACCAAAGCTATCCTACTTCTAACACTTCCCCTTGGACAACGCTGTTTCTTAAAAATCTCTTGTGTAATCTTCAAGATCTTCTCGCATAGTCTTGAAAGTCTTCTTGCTTATATATGAGGATGTCCTTGTAAATAACGGTGCTCTTTGTAAATATTCTATCATCTTGAAAGTCATCATCTTTAAAATCTCTCCCCCCAAAACCCTGTGGGAAAAATATGAGGAGAGTTGTATTTGTTATGTTGTTAAAACTCCTTTAAACCATGTTGGAAAAATAAGGAGAAAATAATACAACATAGAAAGATTATTGTCTCTTGAGAACTCATATGAGCAAAACCTTGATAAGGAAAAATCTCATTAGTGAGTTTAGAGATCAATAAATATGCCTTATATACTTCCTTTAAAAACCCCAGTGGGGAAAATAGGAGGTACGACATATAAATATTGCAAAGAGTGCAATGTGATGTGCCACCGAAAACTCCTTTAAAACCCAATGGGGAAAAACAAGGAGAAAGCAATGTGGCATATCTAGACACTTGTATTTATATTGTCTCATTAAAAACCTTTTATGAGAAACCATTAGGAAAACTCACTAAGGAAAAAAAGAGTACAATATATATGATCTAATGATCATCACCGGGTTATAATTTGGGAGTTTTACTCCCCCTGAACTTTGCAAATCCAAAAGTTGTCTCACACCAATCCATGAACTTAAATTCACGAGTATGGGAATCAGTAAAACATTGTGAATAAATCTATTAGATTTTCACATGATATGTTTGCAAAGTGTTTATCTCCCAAGTTTGAAAAATATTAATTTAACCCTTATGCATTTTAGCAATACAAGTGGTATTATCTGATAGATAATGGTGGGGTGATTCTGTTGAATCTTAACCACATGATCTTGAATGTGGTCAATCATTATATGGAGCCATTAGAATCTATTTTGTATTCTTATTTTAGAAGGTTCTTTCATTGAATTCAGTCTATGATATAGCATTTTCGGGATCGGGTAATTTATAGCCAATGTAGATTACACAATGGTCACATCTTGATATTTCTACGAGAATTAATCAAGATCAGTTGTGCCTTAAATATATCGGAGGATATTACTTACACCAACCTTTGGGTTGGGGTTTGCACTTTAAAAAAGTTGACAACAAAACATTCGCATTCGTGATGTACTTTGTATTGAGATATGGAACAAGAGGTCCAATATCACTTCATCACTACTACAATGTATGAATGAATTTGTATCCCCGTTAGGGATATTGTGACCATATGTATCTTTAATTTTATTTATCCATATGTAATTTCTCCAAAATTTTATGGACGTGTAAAGATTGATAGATATGTATTCCGAAGGAATATACTCAAGTTATAAACTTGGTTAATACTTGGTTCAATCGAAATCTCCGTCTTGATAAGATTGCAAGGACCTTTGATGTATATTATAGACTTTGATGATAAAAGCATCGATATATACAAAGGTCATGTAGAATCCAATTAGGGATTTTATTTATGACTACATATAAGCAATCATTATTGTACGAGTAATCCTTTATAAGAAGGAGCTCTTATAGTCAATTGTACCACACAATTTGTGTTTGACTATTTTAAGTCATAGAGTGACTTTGTATTATTACACATATGTTGCGATTTAATTTTGGATTTGGATTTATAAGTCTTAGGGACTTTAATATAGATATCCAAATTGAGTGACCCATATGATTATGTAATCACTACATCCATCAACTGCATGGATAGTTTATTTATAACTGCCAATAATATTAGTATCGAAACGTAATTCCACTTATACCAATAGGGTATGTTACATCATATATAATTGGTGTCAGATCTCTGCGTGAACCCTTGTGCTACAAGCCTCGCTTTTTCACCACCTCATTGTTTTTTTTAATCAAAAGTCATTTGTCTTCCAGGGGGAAGGTACTTATGAGGAGTAGGTATTTCGATGGTAAATACATCTCTTGCTGAGCGAGTGCTATTCTTATTCAATTGTCTCCTTCTAGTTGAACCAACATATGAGTGCATTAGGCACTCTTCCATGGATATTAGCTTAGGACCTAAGCTAATCTTAATAACTGCCTAATTAGCTTAGTACCAAAGCTATCCTACTTCTAACAAAACTGACACTAGTGGTTGCTAGGCACTGCGGGGCCGAAGCCAGAAAAAAGATCGCCGGGTGAACACAAACAAGTAGGGGGAACATGTGTGTACCAAACTATACTCCGGACTCGCACCGCTAGATGCACGTGCAAAATTACCCTACAATATCCTTCTTGTTAGGTTACCTGATAATTTGTTGGGGGCGATTTGATGCCTAATCCGGATTGTCTAATCCACGTGATCAATGTCTCACTGATTACCCAAATCCCACCCAATCGTTGAAGCAATTAAAAAAATTAACCCCAAATCCACCCAAACCTTCAAGCAATTTAAAAAAAAATAACACACAGCAATCCCTAAGATACGTTTAGAATAGGGAGTTGGAAAATCCTTCGGATAAATTAGAATGTGGCCTTGTCATAACGTTGTCGAGCAGGACGACTCGTGTGGTTTTCCAAATCTTTAGTTTGCGTTGATTTGCAATCTTTTCCGGTTCCTTCATCAGAGGCTTTTGGAAGAACGCCTACATACTTAAAAGTTGTAGTAAATGGTGATTTTGATGCTACTTTCTAGTTTTCTCCAAGGTTTTTTGTTTTTTTTTCCAGTTTTTTTCAATCTACTCCCTCCGTCACTTTTTTAATCTTCCCCGTATCGGTAAGTTGTCAATTTGACCTATATAATTTAAATTATATAATGTAAAAATTAGAAAATAAAATATTTAAACTTTTTAATAATATAATTTTTATAACATATAACTAATGCTAACTTGATCAAATTTGCGATCTAGGGGTACGCGCACGCCTAATAAACTACGGGAGAGGGTGTACTCTGCTAGTATGTTCCTTTTATCAATCACCAATAAAATCAAGTCGTTTCCCCCAAAATAAAATAAAACTAGTACTACTCTCCTGGACATGTAGTTCTCCTGCATGTCTAAAAAAAAAACTAGCGTTGCTGGTCACCCAGCCGACACGTTTGGCACGACGGACCGGGGGAAAATATCTAGTGATACCACACTTTAAATGATACCATGATACCACACTTCAAAATTTGAATTGTAAGTGTCAAAAAATTCGAAAACAAATTTGTGGCTGTTCACAAGATGTGTGTTTACATTCTACAGAATTTTCAGACCCAAATTCAAAATACACAAACAAAAACAAAAAAGACAAATACTATGTGAATAGTGACATTTTGTGCTTTTGTCTTTATGTGACACTATTCATGTTGGATTTCTCTTTTTTGTTTCTCTAAGGATGTTTCGAATTTGGTTATACAAATTACAAGACATGCAAACACACATCTTGTGAACATGTAAAATTTTGTTTCCGAATTTTTTGACACTTAGAATTCAAATTTTTATGAATGGTATCATGGTATCAAATAAGATGTGGTATCACTAGATATGTTCTCGACGGACCGGACGGGGCAAGCTTGTACACCCTGTGCAAGCTTGTACAGTACGCAGAACAGACAAATCTGTTCGTCTCTTCACTGTGTTATTGCACATCACCTGCGTACTGCCATGGCTACGGCGGAGCAGCCGCAGATCGAGCACAGCCACCTCGCCATCAGAGGCCTCAACCTCCACGTAGCCCAAGCAGGCACAGGTAGTCAGCCTGCTCCTCCATTCCTTCCTTCCTCGAACAAGAACCAACACGCACGGACATCGGCCGTGACCGACTGACGGTTGCTTTCAGGTGAGCTCGGGACGGTGCTGTTCCTGCACGGCTTCCCGGAGATATGGTATTCCTGGCGTCACCAGATGCTGGCCGTGGCCGCCGCCGGGTACCGCGCCGTCGCGCCGGACTGGCGAGGGTACGGGCTATCCGACCAGCCGCCGGTGTTGGTGCAGCCTCGGGCTGCACCCTCTCTCTCTCCATGCTCAGCTCACGGACGGAGGTAGAAGAAAGAGAGATAGGACAGAATTCTTGCCGGCGCACGAACGCCGCCACGGGCGCCCCAACGCCCTAATCTTTTTCCTTTTCAGCTGGCTATTACAAATAGAGAGACACACTCCAACACACACCTTGGCAGCCCCGGCGGTCCTCCACGGCGACCTGCCTGCCGGCCACTAAACCTATCGGAGACTACATCTTCTCTATTTGCCCCAGCACATCTACACTCGATGCATACAACATATAAATAGCTGCTGACGCCAGGCAACAACCCGGCCGGCTGCTACGCACACGATCAGGAGCCACTAACTCCACGCATGCGATCAGGAGCCACTAACTAAATCTATGCTTATCCATGCACTAAGCCACCAACAGCTAGCAGACTTGTTCTTTTCCTAGAATATCTGTAAACAGCACACGACCTGGCCGCACCCACACGCGCACGTACACATGCAAACAGCCCCTAGCTAACAAACTTCAAGATTAGTGCTAACATTTTCCCTCCTAATCTTGAATCGGCTAGTCATTGTCGTCGTCTTCTTCACGATCGCCCCGCGCACGAACGCCTTGGCGACCCATTTTTCCTCGTTCGTGAGCAGCCTGCTCCTCCGCGAGACCTGAGAAACACGGTGGACACGAACGCGAGCACGGACTCGCGCGCCACCAACGCAAAGCTGACCTGGGACAGCGCCACACGCCGTCGCAGCAACCATCTTCTTTCTCCGGCGACATACGCCGGTTCGGCGACACACGCCGAACAGCCTCCAGCGACAAACGCCGAAGGATGTAGCCGAACTCGAGCACGAACTCGAGCACAACGGCGACATACGCCTCGGCGACGAACGCCTCCGCCCGACGTCAACCACGCGCCTCTACGCGCAGCTGCACCTCCACGGTCGTCGCCCTCTGGCCGCCACGGCTACCGCAGGCAGGCCCGCAGCCTCCATGCCGCCGTGCAGCGCCTCCGCGGCCTCCGCCGCACGCATGCACGTCGCGGACTCGCCGCGCCACAGCCCCGAGCCGCGAGGCTCTGATACCACATGTTGGTGCAGCCTCGGGCTGCACCCTCTCTCTCTCCATGCTCAGCTCACGGACGGAGGTAGAAGAAAGAGAGATAGGACAGAATTCTTGCCGGCGCACGAACGCCGCCACGGGCGCCCCAACGCCCTAATCTTTTTCCTTTTCAGCTGGCTATTACAAATAGAGAGACACACTCCAACACACACCTTGGCAGCCCCGGCGGTCCTCCACGGCGACCTGCCTGCCGGCCACTAAACCTATCGGAGACTACATCTTCTCTATTTGCCCCAGCACATCTACACTCGATGCATACAACATATAAATAGCTGCTGACGCCAGGCAACAACCCGGCCGGCTGCTACGCACACGATCAGGAGCCACTAACTCCACGCATGCGATCAGGAGCCACTAACTAAATCTATGCTTATCCATGCACTAAGCCACCAACAGCTAGCAGACTTGTTCTTTTCCTAGAATATCTGTAAACAGCACACGACCTGGCCGCACCCACACGCGCACGTACACATGCAAACAGCCCCTAGCTAACAAACTTCAAGATTAGTGCTAACAGCCGGAGCCGGAGGCGGCGTCCTACCAAGACCTGCAGGATGATCTCCTCGCCATCATGGATGCGCTCTCCGTCCCCAAGGTATTAGCATATCCAGCCCTCGATTCTCCCCGACAATCTTGGGGAAATAATTAGTTTCTCGGTTTCCAGAAGTCCAGTCTAACCGTGAAGCTAGTGTACTTTTCTTTTGGAACAGGTCAAATATCTCTGTAACTCAACTCTGTGTATGTACGTTGTTTGGAAGTGTTTTATCACACTTTTAAATTTTAATATGCACATCACTTGAGCCGTGAAATGTTCGCTTATTTTTTAATTGCAGTATCAAGTTGATCTTGTTTCATGCTTGCACTTGACAGAATACAGGCATCACGAGGATTCAAATTAACCCTTTTGGTCATGTTGATCATTATCTAGACATAAACACCTTACATAAGAGAAAATTAAAAGGCTAAAAAGAAGTGTTCCAACAATTAAGATCATAACAGACGCTCCATGCTTCAGAATTGGCACCAGCAAATCCGATCTCTTCTGACAACTTCCATTTTGTTTCACGTCAGGCTTTCCTTGTGGCAAAGGATTTTGGAGCCAAGCCTGCTTATGACTTTGCTCTTCATCACCCCGACCGCACATGTGGCGTTATGTGTTTGGGTGTCCCTTTTGTTCATGGTGGCACCTCTTTCGCCACCTTGCCAGAAGGCTTCTACGTTCTTCGTTGGCAGGTTTTTACCTAACCTGAAAACTTCACGGTTAAGATAAGCAAGGAATTCTTCCATGATCGATGTAGTGCAGAAAGTTTTTTGCATTGTAGGAACCAGGAAGAGCGGAGGCGGATTTTGGCCGGTATGACGTCAAGCGAGTCGTGCGCACCATCTACATTCTCTTCTCTAGAAGCGAGATCCCGGTAGCAAATGAGGATCAAGAAATCATGGATCTCGCGGACCTGTCGACTCCTCTTCCAGAGTGGTTTACCGAGGAGGATCTTGGTGTCTACGCGTCCCTGTACGAGAAATCCGGTTTCAGGTACCCAATGGAGATGCCATATAGGTAAACATAACTTGGTTGATCAGGGCATGTGACAATGGCAACTTGATAATTACTGTTGTTAGGCCTGTTTATCAATATTTATAACAGAAAAGAGATGTACGATGTACCATTTGACAGGTCTCTCCATAAGAGGCAACGAATCGAGGATCCCAAGTTCCAAGTCCCGGTGTTTGTCGCCATGGGGGAGAAAGATTATGTCTTGAAGTTTCCTGGGATCGAGGCCGTCTTGAAAGATGGCGTCATGGCAAAGTTCGCGCCAGACCTGAAGGTCACACACATCCCTGACGGAAGCCATTTCGTGCAGGAGCAGTTCCCCGACATGGTCAATGAGCTCCTCCTTAGCTTCCTGAAGGACCATCCTGTGGCTTGACAGATGATCTGTGCTTCACTTGAAGTTGATCTCAGAAGCATCATATACAGTCTGTGATGTTATGAAATTATTATATGCGCTTTCACCGAACGATATGTGATGGCTGCTAATGCTTTTCCAGTGAAGGATATGTGAATATGTGATGTCTCGTAATGCTTCGAGTATGCTAGTCAACTACGTGCTATATGTATCTTCATTATACTGGACGTTGTTATGCGATCATTCAAAACGTCAGATTGTTTTAGAGCCCTGTCAAATTACTGTGGAGGTTGAAGATTTTCAATGTTGAAAACCTTGCCAAAGCTGAGGATCTCAACTGATAAAATATTATCGGAAATTATTAAGATAATAGTTGGAGAAATTATTTAGGAAAAATATGTAAAAATGTATTTAAAAAATCAGGCCCACAACATTGTTCATAGTTAATGTTGGTAAACTACTGGTGAAGCCGAAACTAATGGTGAAGCTGAAGATTTGTAACGATAAATTATTTTCGAGAAAAAATATAAAGTTAACCATCCTCTAAAAACTACTGTCATATAGGTTGAAGCTTTTAATTGACGAATTACCGTCGAAAAACTTGAGAAAACTGAGGATCTCAACCAATAAATTACTCTCAGAAGTACTAGCAAATTGCTGAAGAAATTATTAGAGAAAAATCTGTCAAAGAAATGTAAGAAAAACGCGGGCTGAGGACATTGTTGATATGTGGACCGTCAAAGCTGAAAAGATTTATACCGATAAATTATTTTCGACAAAAAGTATATACTTAACCACCCTCGGAAAACTACTGTCAAATTTTTCCGAGGATGAATATTTTCACTGATGAAATACTGTCGAAAAACTTACCAAAACTGAGAATCTCAACAAATAATTACTGTCAAAATTATTAGCATATCGCTGAATAAATTATTAGAAAATTTTTGTCAAAGAAATGTAAAACAAACACGGACCCAAGATATTGTTCATGCGTCAAAAACTTGCCAAAACTAATGATCTCAACTAATAAATTACTATAAAAGTTTATTAGCAAATCCCTGAAAAACTTATTAGAAAAATTCTGTAAAAATATGTAGAAGAAGGGGAGCTTAGGATAATGTTCATGCGCTTGCATTGTTCACCCGTGCATAGAGGCGAACAAAAGCTTGTAGCTTATACATATAACAAGGAAGATCTCCGGCATGGAGAGCTTGGGATAGGCGGCGGCTTAGGGGC
This sequence comes from Lolium rigidum, assembly GCF_022539505.1. Taxonomy (NCBI): domain Eukaryota; kingdom Viridiplantae; phylum Streptophyta; class Magnoliopsida; order Poales; family Poaceae; genus Lolium; species Lolium rigidum. The sequence goes on from NC_061511.1 coordinate 137,912,755, forward strand.
AGGGGAGGCCGGCGGAGGCCGGCGAAGGCAGAGGCTAGTTAGGGGAGCTGATGGAGAAGCTCTTTTTCATGGTGGTGGAGCTGTCCTTCCTCCTTGGGAAGAAGAGGAGGCTGCCGACTTTCTCCTCCGTCTGCCAACCGCCTCGGGAGGGAGAGGAGGCGTGAGGAAGAGGAGGGCACCGTCCCCTAGGAGGATGCGGGTTGTGACTACTGGGAGGAGGAAAGCAGTTAGTTCATATTTTTCTTCGCCTTGCAAATCGGAGTGGTGTAGTTGTGGAGCTCTCCAGATATTGGACCATACCGCCTTGACCGTTCCACTATGGGAAAATAGACGCTATTGACCAGGTTTGGAGCAGGCATATACAAAGAAAAAAGTACTGTTGAATAAGTGTTCTATCATGTTAGTAACCACTATGGGCGCGTTTGGTTGCCTGGGTCGAATTCCTGCATGACTGCACAAGCGAGATGGGAGGCATTGCGCGTTGAGAACGTGTCATGGGCCATTTTTGGTGGGTCGTTTGGTAACATGTGCGGCCTTTTACGCGCCGGAGAAGGAACCCATGACCCATCGTTTGGTTACCCGTTTCCAGCCCATCTTGCACGCAGGAAAACATGAATATGTTGTTTGGTTGCTCAAATCACAAGTTCATATCCTTACCACAATTAAAATAGGGTGAGATTACCATGTCATGGCATCTTACATACGATCAGAGACCACTCAGAAAAACAAGATCCTCACGATCACCACGATGAGGAAGGCGATGATGTAATCTTTCACCCAGCTGGGACGTACCTCCGCCGGTGCTTCTTGTAGAGCATGTACTTCCTCCGGCGGCAGCTGTGCTAATGGCACTGCCTCATCGATAGCATGATCTTCGTGCAGCTCCTCTTCCAGGAAGCTGAGGTACTCTTGTTGTGCCTCCTCCAATGTTGCATATCTTCGGTAGGTGTTGTTGGACTAGCCATTGACCTGATCTTGACAGACTCTCCATGAGCTGTAGATTCCTCGAACCCGCCCGCAAAACACCACATACCACTAGCATGGCAAAAGAGGAAGTTAGCGATCACAACAATGAAGCAATTCAGAAATGAGCAATAGAACAAGACAAGTGTTGATAGCAAATCTGAAAGTAACAGGGGCATGCATATCATTCCAAAAGTCAATCAGAAGTTTATCCTACACTACCGTGGTGTCGTCCTACCACCACAACAAAAGTGGGTGTCTCATCCTAACACCGCAAAGTTCACCATCACCTGAGGGGTTAGTATATACCACGTCATCATACTTACAAAAGGGGGGCATCAAATGTTTTTCATCCTAGCTACTGCCAGAATATACATCATCATCACCATCACCATCTCCATGCATGCATCCCTGAACCACCCCCTCAAGGGCACCACTACACCTTGCTGTGGTACTTGCCAAGGTAGTTCCTCAGCCTGAGGAAGCGGTGTGGCTCGATCATGCCGACAAAGCTGGATCCCTGGGCCTTGTGGTCGACGAGGTGGCTGAGCGCGACCATCAGATCATCCTCGGTGAAGCCAAGCATGTCCATGACCGCATTGTACAGGTCAGGGTGCATGTCCGTGGGCTTGTTCGCCCTGATAGCTTGTGCGACCTCCTTCACAACAGCAATCATGTTGGTGAAGGCCACTAGCTCGTCGTCCGCGAAGGCACCTCTCTTCTTCTTGCCGGCGGTCGGCTTCTCAGGCGCGTCGCCGGGCTTGTCAGCATCGAGGTTGACCGTGTCGGACTCCTGGGTGTCAGCATCCTCAGGTGCAGGAGATGGTGCAGCCGAGCCCAGGGGCTCACTGGATTCCATGGCGTACTTGCCAGTGGAGAGGCCGAAGGAGAAGATGGTATGCATCTCGTTGTAGTTGGCGATGGGCAAATTCAGGAACTCCGCGTCCTTTGGGTGATCCTACGATACGAAGGGACAATCATGTTATTTCTGCTCGTGGCTGATGAAGAAAGTTAGTGAGGAGGACTGAGTTAATGAGGTGCTCACCGCGACGTGCCTGCAGTAGTGCTCACCCTCAAGGACGATGCATTTGGTGCCCTCGCACCACTGAGCACCGCTTAGATCGCGGAGCCTGCTAATGGTGAGCCACCTCTGCCTCCACTACCTCAGGTGGTTGTATACCTGAGTGGAGCGGACGGTCACACCACAGTGGTCAGCTAGGCCCTTCGCCACAGTATTGAGATGGACTTCCTTGAAGCCTTTGTCAGTTCTCACTCCGCTCTGGATCAAGCCGCACATCCTCTCCAACATGAAGCTGGACATGAATGGAAGCCATTTCATGGTGGCATTCCTTTCCTGCCCGGTCTTCAAGGCCCTCTCCACTTCCCTGCGATTCTTGTTCTTCTTAGAGGTGGCCAGCCTAGCCGCCACCTCTGCCGCTACCTGAGCCACCAGGTCAGACACAGGCACAGGGGTGACCTTGGACTCACACGTGGGCTGCGAATCCGGAACTTGCGAAGGGATCTGAGAGTCTCCAACACAGACAAGCGCCTAGCTAAATTCATCGCAGAAAGAGTCATACGGACATCGTAGTACAACCTAAATCAGACATGCAGTTCATTGCAACTGTGAATAGCACAAACCATACCAACAATCATCCTAAATCAGACAAGCAGTTCTTTGCAACGGTGAATAGCACAAACCCTTGCAAGATCATGGCAGGTGAGCACATTTTGGACTAACCCCTGGTACAAGAACAAACCCTAGGCAAGATCATGGCAGTAGCATATGGAAATGTCGAATCCTAGCTAGATCATGATAGCTCACTACAATCCAAACTAACCCCTACTACAAGACCAAACCCTAAGCAAGATTCGACTACTCCTAACCTAGATCTAAACATCACCGCGGTACGGGGATAAGGGATGGCTTACAGTCATGGCCGGAGGTGAACCAGAAAGTAGCCCAGATGTACTTGCCGCCGCCGCTGCAACCGTTGCCGACCGAAGATGCGTGCGCCTCTTACCTGGTTGCCGACGGGAGGAGGAGCTCGAAATTTGGGGGGACAGTGGAGGAGGGGGTAGAAATAGGCCATGGCGAGCGGCGGGAGGTGACGGAATCGTTCCCGCCCCCTTTTCGCTTTTCGCCGATGCGCGCCGCAGCTCCCACCATCTTCATTCTCATCTCCATCCGTGCGCCGAAGATTCCACTTTGCATCAGCGGGCGTGGAGATTTGCCTGCACCGCTAGAAACTGCCGAACCGGGCGTTCCTCGAGAGCGTGTCCCAACACTGCTTTGAGAAGTGGTTCCTGCAACAACGCGACTCAGCTTAGGCAACCAAACAGACCGAAAATTGTTGGCCCGATGCGAACCAAGGGGGATGCGACCTACCAAACGCGCCCTATGCCTTGTCTTTAGGCAGTTCCGTAGTCATAGCTCCTCGCTCCCTCTTGTGTGGCACTTCTAGCCTCACGACTTGTACTGCCACTATTTGTATCCCTCCACCTCCAAGTGAATGCAAACATTATACACTATATAAAGGCTGGCTGATTTAAAGCTCTCATTTTGCCTTAACTACTATTCATGAGCTATTTATCTCCAATTGAGTGGAGACACGTAGGTATCCTCTTCTCTTTTTCACCGTGTCAAGCACATGGTTGTTTTCCGTAAGCCTTTTTTCTTGGTAGATAGACTACCGGTAACCACCGGTTCCTATTCCTTCTTTCTCATTGCTGCCCACCTCTCCCGGTTAGAATTTATTTGCTTCCTCCAGAAAGATCTAGTGGGTGGGTCCTGTCATACACCGCTTAGTTCCCTTTTGCCCAATCTAACCTTGACCGAGCTGTGAGGGAGAGAAAATCCCCCAACGCCTGCACCAGGTCCAGCTCTCTTCGATCCTGCCGCCCCTCGCATGCCTTCCGGGCTCCGGCAACTCTAGCCCGGCAGAGTCCAGCACGAGCTTCCGCCGATCGAACCCATGTCCACCCTGCAGCAGCCTTTTGTCCTCTAATTTGGATCCTCCATATCTTCCGTTTTGTTTGTTTTTTTCTGAATTTTTCTTCAAGAGATTTTTGGTCCAGGCGCGATGATGCGATTTAGATTCCTGTAGGCCAGGGATGGCGATTTCGGGGCGGAGCAGGTGCGCTCCGTGAGCGGCGACCTCAGAGCGGAGAAGGCTAAGCCGACGACGGAGAAGGCAGCGCATACGGGGGCTGACGGCGGACAACCACGACAGGCGACCTCGGGGCGGATAAGCCGCGGGCCGGGGCCGGCGAATGCGGGACGGGATTTTCTCGCCTTCCGCATCACTCTCCTTTCCAGGTTTGCTGCCCTCTCTCACTGTCCGGTGTTGTGCCGCTGCTTATCCCTTTGTGAGCTCCACATGGCAAAGCGGAGATGCTGACCGCCGCCGTCGCACTCCCCGGCCTGGTGGCATGGCTGCTACTCCTTGCAGATTGATCTGCAAGCTCTGGCGTTGCACGTTAGTTTGGCAGTGGGTTACAGCGGCAGGCTGTCGTTGATTATGGCCTAGAGGATGTGTGTTGCCTGATCTGGAATAGTATTTCAGAAGCTCAGTTGGAATCTGTGTGCATGTGAAGCTTCTTACTAAAACTTTTCAATACCGAGTTGTAATTTTTTGCCTGAATTATCATTATCATGTAATATAATGTGCTCTTGCTGTGAACTAACTAATTTTCTTTTGCTTAATTTGTATTGTAGGCTGGTATAGACCTTCTGTCATTCTGTGAAAATTGGAGAACAAATTTGGCCTTCTATTCATGTTCCCTCAGTATGATAGGATTTTTTTGCTCATCATTTGATTGTTTACATATTTGCTATCCTCTTCCTTATGTTTAGATTGGATCTGTTTCTCTTCCTTTTTGGTTATCAGGAATGACTTTGCAAAAAGCATGTAGACTAACGTACCCTGCCCCCTTTTTTCTTGCTGTGTTCGGCTGTTGGTAGTCTAGATTTGAGAAGTTACAGTGTATGTGCTTGAATAAAGCACCTTGCTATGGATATTTGTGCGCCTGATAAGTCAATCTGGGAGTACGTATTTGATGTTTCAGTTCAGTGGTAACAATCAAAATAGGTGATCCTATGACACTCCAGCTAATGCTATTAGTTGGTGGGTTTTCTTTTTTTTCTGGGATCAGTAGCTGATTATTGTCTATTGTTATATTACCTCAGTCGAGAAATGGGCTTTTTAGGGCTAGCATTCTTTCCTAAAAGCATCAGTTTTACTGTTTATCTGTTACTGTGCATGCTTGAACATGAAATTTCTGCCTCTTGCATTTTCTTTGCTAAGCAATAGCATAGGCCTAACATGTCCCTCTACATTTGCATTGCAGTGTTCTGAAAATTGAGAGCTCAGATGATAAGATATGATATGTATTGTCAGCTATGCACATAAAGTCTCATAACTGAAACATGGTAATCAAATTTAAGTACCAAAAGGGGACTGCAGGCTTCAACGTCAGTTAAGAATAATCTTGTGAGAGCCTCAACTATTAATTTGAAGGAGTATAAATGTAGTCAGGTACTACTATACATCATTCATTATTATTTTTTCTACTTGATCATTAGTCTGAAAGTTGATAAATGAGTCTGAAGGTTGATAAATGTGGTTTTGCTCAATGCGTAGCTTCTCACTACCTGATGTTGTCACAGTCAAAAAATGTTTTCTGAGTTGACAAATTAATACGAGAAACTCCAACTCTGAATGTTGTATGTTTGACAAGCAACCTATAGTATTTTAAGATGACACGTACATCAATACAGAGTGCAAGTGATGTAGACCAGATGGAAAAGCAACAGCATTAAACATAAATGACTGCAGCCATTGTTTATTTTCCCTATTAGATTATGTTTTCAGCTTTATAATTTTTTCTGTATTGTTAAAGCATCTAGAAAACAGAATGGTAACCTGCAGGCCTGAAAAGTGTCCTTACTGATGAGATGGAAACTTCACCTCATAAATGGTGAAGTGGTTTTAGCACCCCTAAGTTTGGTAAATTATCATTGTACATTATTATCCTTACAATTTTTGGCGGCTATGGAAATGATGCAGCCAACTCAAACACATTCAGTACATGAGTTTATTTTGCGCAATGCACTCAAAATAGAAACATGGGATAAATTATTCTTTGTACGTTAGTTTCAGTGGAAATGTTGGGAATATCTATCTGTGTTCAGATTTCACAGCTATGTATTCTATTTACAGCAACATTATGAATTTGATGGTTGTCCCTTTCCTATGGAAACTATTGCATTGGTGGTAGAGTGTCTGGTCCTGTAGAAATGATTGTGTATTCACAGGAACTGAACCAACTCTTTACAGATGCAGGAGAATCCCTGAGGAGTTGATACATAAGGTCTTCTACAAAGCATGAAGAATAGTATACGATGTGCTACATGGCTGGATAGCAAGATATAGGTAGCATTTTCTCTTTCTTTTTGGCTCTTTTTTTGCATCTCTGCATACTCACACATTTCCAGTACATGTGTATAAAAAGGGAAACGTGAGGTCAAGAAGAAGATGTGCCTTCCGCCGAGGCCCTCACCATCGTGCTTCCTGGTGTTTTGAGCGCCTGTGTCACCGTGGCTAGCTACGCCCGCACCATCGCATTCTTTTCCGCGTGTGTGTCGCTCTTCCTGCTCAACCCAGGGTGCTCCCATCCTCCTAGCGTGTAAGGAGGCCGCTATTGCCCACGCCGTCCAGCGTGGTAGAGGCTATTGCTGTGTACATCTTTTCCATTACATAGATATCCAGCGTTCCATGAATTTGTATTAACTTTTTGCCCTTTGTTTCAAATATTTGCATTTGATGGTTTCCTGCAAATGACAGAATGTTGCTGTGGAGAAATGTTGCGAGTGTTTCAGATATCTGCAAATGATCAGCTATGCCCCTTTTTCTTTTCCCGGACTGCTAGAGAGGTTCACATCATTTGTGGCAGTGTTTCCCATCTTTTGTGATGTTACCGTACAAAGAGCAATCTCATGGGCTTCCAGGTTCCAGCAAATGATGTTAGACTTCAATCCTTTTTTTATTGAAGACCGTTCAGTGGTGCTATGTTGTTGCTTTATTACCTAAGATTTTTCTTTGTTTCTTCGCAACTATGCAGCTCTTCTGATTCTGATCAAAGATGAAGGTAACATTGAAGCCAGCTCAAAAAGGATAGTATAGTGTAAAGTGCCTCCGATTGATGTTGTATAATCACTACTCTTTAAGAAATACTCCCATATGTTACCAAATTGAAAATGCTGCTATTCATTTCTTTCCATTTAATCAAAATGCTATTGTATATTCTTCAATACTTTTTCTCTCAAAACAGGTCGTGCTGTATTTTTTTTTTTCAGGGGTGTTGTTCAGGATGTTTCACTCACAAATAATACTACATCGATTCCCCTTCAGAGAAAATAGAATAAATTGAATAAAGTTTACTGTCACTTTAAGAGTTATATTTCTGAACCTGTGCCTTGCCTGCCATAGTTGTGACAGCATATCTTTATGACTTTGTTTAGGATGCTTAAGTTTCTTCCGCATTGCCCACTCTGCTCAGAAGTGTATGTGACGTTTTATACTGAAGCATGCTGCCACATTCAGCTTATTCAACATAATTTGCTTACCACATTCAGTCTTAGATTATTGTATGGAGTAGCATGTTTTATGTCTTTTACATGCCACGGGCGCGGCGTGTCGCCGCGCCATCGCATTCTAGTATCATTGAATCTCAAACTAGCTAATGCAACCCGATTTGCACGGGATTAGTATGTACTACCTCTACCCATAAATAGATGCCAAAAATTTGTGTAAATTTGAATATATCTAGACACGATTTAGTATATAGATACATCCAAATTTAAATAAATCGTTGACATCTATTTATGAACGGAGGGAGTATTAGAAAAAGACAACAAGCGCACATCTACGGTACCCGAACATCCATTTACATTAAAAATTAGAGAAGGTGAACAGTGCCCAAAACTCTATGTTTCTACTTTCTAGCAAAATCCGAATTGAATTTCCGATCCTTGTAACCTTAAGCAAACTGGTGAATGCCTGGTGTCACATTTTTAGGATGGACAATAATACCCCTACGTTGCCTACCAAGATGATTTATCTCAACGCAATCTTAAAAAAAAAAGCCAACCAATCAGCTTAAAAAAAGGAACAACAATCTCTTCTGGGATTGCACGCAGAAGCAAAATAGAGTAACAACCAGCATCAAATAAGGAACAACAATCCCTATCTTAGCTCAACAAAAATTCAAAATTCCACCGTTTCCGTGCCTGCCCGCTGCTCCTAGCCGCGCCCGCCTGCTGCTCCTAGCCGCTGCTCCTGTCGAGTTGCTCCTGTCAAGCTACTCGACGTGCATCACCTCTTCGAGCACAGTTCAATGGCGCTCTTCTAGCACAGCTCTCCGACGCTGTTGTCGGCGCACAATTCTCCAGCAAATGCTTCCGGCGTCTCCGCACATTAACATCCCGGCGATCAGCCGATAATATCTGCGGTCACCAATAAACAAAAGTGGTAAGCGTCTCAATCCTACATGGCCCCGCAAGTGGCGCCGTGTCGCCATCCTCCACGCAAGACGTGCGGGGAAGCTCCTTTGGAGCGAACGTCGACGCCCGCCATGGCCCAATCATAGGAGCGGGAGGTGACGAGGAGCAAAATCATCGAAGCGGGCTGGTCCAGGCCCACGGGAGGAGCATGAACGCCGCCTACTGCGGAAGCGGTGGCGTCACGTTGGAGAAGCGACGGTGCGGCCGATGGTGGCGTGATTCAACGTCGGGGGCGCGGAGGCTGTCAGTTAGAACCGCGCGCCGGATGGCAGGGAGGCCGGCAACCGAAACCGTGCGCCGGAGGGTGGGGAGGCCGACGGTGAGTGGCTCGACGCCGACGGACGGGGCGGCTGTGAGAGAGCTGGCCGAGGACGGGCGACAGGCAACATGAGTGACCCAGGCGGCGTGCATGGCCGCAGGCGGCGTGAGTGAATCGACAAGCACATGTTGCAATCAACTCGAGACATTGCCGTGAAGGTGGCCGGCTGGTGTGGCCGTAGAATTAGGCAGATTTATTCGTCGGACGTCGCTCCCACCACTAGAACGACACACCACGGCGGACAAACCCTTAGAGCCTCTCCAACGGACGCGGCAAAGACGCGCGCACTAAATAAACCGCCAATTCGGCCCGAGCGGGAGCCCGCGCGAACCTCCGGCAGGCGCGCGAAAATGCCGCGCGCGCTGAATTCTTGCCGCGCCCGCGCTTCTGCTCTATCCCGCGCGGGAAAGTTGCCTCTTCGGCTGCCACGCGCGCTATAAACGCCACGCGCGCGCATGCCAACCGCCCCGGAAACTTCACCGCACGCGTGTCGCTCCACTTTCTCGCGCATCGCTCTGCCTCCCACGTCGCGCCCGCGCCGCCGATCCACCTCTGCCGACGCGATGCCTCCCCGCCGTCGCTCCTCCTCCGGCTACCGCGGCGTTCGCGCGCGGCCAAGCGGCCACTTCGATGCCGAGATCCGCTCTGGCGAGGAACGCATCCGCCTCGGCACGTTCGAGATGGCGCACGAGGCGGCGTGCGCCTACGATGCCGTCGCCTGGCGCCTCAGCCGCTCCCGCCGCACAATGAATTTCCATGATGTGTGGACGAGGGAGCAGGCGGAGGCGCTCGCGCCACCGTCGCCGGCCGTCACGCGCGAGCAGCAGCGGCGCCAGCGCGAGCTCGAGCAGTGGCTCGTCATCGCGGAGCGCGACGAGCGCCTCCGCCTCGAGTGGGAGCGGCAGTTCCCGGAGGACGTCGCCGCGATGGAGGCGTTCTACGCGTAGATGGAGGAGGAGAAGGCGGCGGCGGCGAAGAAGAAGATGGACCGCGACCAGCGTCGGCGGCGAGGATGGCGGAGAAGGCCGCGAGGAAGGCGGAGGAGAAGAAAAACGACCCCGGGCTGTCGGCGATCGTCCTCTCGTCCTCCTTCTCCTCCTCCTCCTTCGAGTGGACATCCACTCCGGTGTTCGACACCACCCACTCGTCGGACTTCAACTGGGACTCGGAGTAGATTAGGGTAGTTTTCAAATAAATGTCGTTGTACCGTCGAATTTTCTAATATATTTCGTATTTTCAGTTAATTTTTCGTGTTTTATTTGATCTATTTCGTATAAAAAATGATCGAAATAGTTGTTTGCGCCGCGCTGTGCGCTGTATAATACAGCGTCTGGGGAAGGAACATTTTACGCGCCAGAGCACGCGTTGTATAATACAGCGTCCGGCGGGGGGAAATTAGAGCAGCGCGCAGCAAATGTTTACAGCGCAGTCGCAGCGACCTATAGCGCACCAATTTTTAGTGCGCTTGTTGGAGATGCTCTTATCCTAACTACAAAACGGAGAAACGAGGACCCCCTCCCCTCCTGCCGCCAAAGCGGCAAGGAAGGCGAGGGAACCAAAGCAGGATAGTGTGCAGCTCTACCTTCTAATAATCAATCATGTCCAACATGCTAGACCTACAAAATTGTATTAATAGTTATTATGTTTTGGTTATTCTGAGATCGTAAATATCCATCTCCACATTTTCATTTAACATATATATTTATTATTGTAGATCATGGATGCCCCAGAGACAGATATTGCAGATGCTTCGAAAGAACCCATCGACATATGCTAAGATACGACCGTTGGTGGAATAGACAAATAATTCATCAAGTTTTACACAAGCAAAGGAGCGATTATATTTTTTAAAGCATGTTACCATATGCCAATCTTAACAATTTATTTCTAAAAATTGCGCTTTTGCAGATCATGAACAATATTGAAATAGATGTCGATGTTCCAAAAGAAGCCACCTCCGTAGGCCCTAAGGCTATCTTAATGGAAGGGGGCCTTGATTCAAAGACTTCTACCAATCCAAATGAGGTTCATACATAAATAATCATTGCACGACATAATTAATAAGCCAAAAAAACGAACATAAAGATTATTCCAAAAGGTACTTAGTTCCGCTCAGCTTATCCTCCTTTCCTTTTTGCTAGATAATGTTTTACCTAATTAATCGGGCACACCTACATATATCATGGCAGCATATGTTTGCACCACCGAACATTTTGCTCTTGTTGAATCGATCATGTCCGCAACTAGAAATACCAAGTTGTGGACATAGGTGATGCCTTGCTGACTAATGATAATTTAGAATGTCTTACATGCGACGATGGATTCTTATCCAACCATAGTCAACAATGGACCACTATTTTACACATTAATGTCTAAATTTTTCTTAATTTAAATGTATTTACGTGTCCAATTATAGATGATAAATACGTATATATATTGTATGTGGGCATGTGCAAGAATGAGTGTGAAGCTCCAAACCTTATCCACTAGGGTTAACTCTAAAGCAAATTCAAGACATACTCAGGATGGACCGGCCTATGGACAAGCATAATTTCAACATGGTTGTGCACGTAGTGGCATGCGGCAAGATACAATTATTGATAGAGCCTCATGTGCACAACATGGACTGATTTTGTGTAAGTTATTATACTCACATGGTTATTGTCACTGCCATGGTTTTGAACTTTATTTCTTATATTTCAGTCAGCGATGCTCTATGGTACATGACATCCAAGTTGGCACACAAAACCAAATATTAATAAGTTGGCAACACTTTTGCATAGTTGATCTAAGATAGACAATAATATCTCATCGTGTAAGGTCCCTTGTCCATTCTTACCATGATTTATGTATTTTAGTGGTCACCATTTGCAGATTTATTTGCCACACGCATTAGTTGGGGACTTCATCTTGTTCACCATTGACAAACATGAGCGTCGTGTATCTATTTTGGACCCCTTTTCTGAATTTCTATCAAAATAGAGGTACAATTAAAATTACAAAGGTACTCGTTGTATCTAAATTATGCTCTTGAAATAGCACAAACTGGATGGATATCTGATATTTATTTTTGGCCACAGAAATACCCTCACAGTATTTCAATACCAACAAGCCCCAACATGTGATTTCTGTGGTTATCATTATAATACATTTATTTTATTATTGTTCTAATGACTAAGATAATAATATTTTTCATTTATTTGCAGAAATTTGTCTGGTTAGTTAGTACTATTTACTTTTATGCTTTCATAGGATGGTAAAAGATGTGTTCATCCAATTTGCACCGTGAGTACCTTATATTCACATTCTTATATTTTTATGAAAAGAAAGTTTCATGCTAACTCGATAGATTGCTTGTGCAGGATGGTTACGAGTTGAGAAAGATTTTTTTTGATACACATACTCAAGTACCTTGCAAATGAAGTTGAAGACAACATTCCTAATGTTGTGCGAGCATATCTTTAGTCGCACCACGGGCACATGGCTTTAATAAATAATATAGGTAGTAATGTGGTGGTCGTTGCATTTTATACTCATTACACTGAATTATGTGATGAAACCTTTAGATATTTTAAATATTATGTGATTATTTTTTATGTACTTAAATGTTTACGTGTGTTATCTACACGTATAATATGTGTAACACTATGCATAAAGTAGGGAGTCATGTAATATTTTTACACGAGGCATAAGGTAGGGAACCGTGGCGAAGCACGGGCATTCAACTAGTATGTATAATGATAATAATACAGTAACAGACGAAAATAGCATTTTCTAACATTTTGAGGGGTGTACCGAAGAAGGCTCTTCCCAAAAAAAATCTAGCGTTGCTGGGTAGGGGACACGCGTGGCACCACGGAGCAAATGGGCAGAGCTGTTCGCTCGTCACTACTCAATACCCGCTTTGGAAGCTACTGTAGTACTATACAGTGGGTACGCAGTACACACAAATCTGG